>NW_015784235.1:0-1383 GCF_001515625.1 Sinocyclocheilus rhinocerous | reverse complement strand
TGTGTGTGTGTGTGTGTGTGTGTGTGTGTGTGTGTGCGTGTGTCCTGTGGGGCTCTTTATGGTTCTAAACAGAGTAACGAGGCCTGTGTTAGAGCCAGAGCTGTGGGACCACACACACTCTCTTCCACAGATAATTACACTTGCTCTCTTTCTTGATCTCTCATCTCACTCTTTGTTGGTCTCATAAAACAGTCATTTATTACATGGATAATTGTTGTAGTAATCAACCTGTTAGTAGCAATTAATACATTATTAGACCCACATGTTTACTGCTCTTACATTCAGTCTTTATAGGTTTGGTTTGAACTGATGTTACAGCATCTTTGACCTTGATGAAACTGTGAAATATTCAAAATCAGTTTGAACAACAAGATTGGTGCAGTCGGCCACTGTCTGCTCATTAAAACAGTACACATTGTGGTTTTTGTTGGAGATGATCGCATAGGCCAGACTAAGAACACTGTGTTGGTTTTATGCCTCATTCAGAGTAACATAGAATAATGAGTCTCATATATAAACATATATAAAAAAGGAATATTTTATCGCTCTGTGGTTGCTCTTTCAGAGCTTGAGAGACTTAAAGTTTTCAGTTATGTTTCATTTCTTAAGCAACAACTTAATCTTAGACGGCTCTTCTTCTGAAACAAATTAGAAAATTGCTAATGTATAATATGACTATATAGCTACAGTATAATTGGGATATTGCACTGCATAATGCTGGATAGAAATACAAGATGCGAATAAAGTTTCCAAAGTTTAAAAAAAAGCACATACACTCGCTTGAGTTTTTTTTTTTTCCTCTCTCTCTCCAGTAGGATGAGATTAGGAAAGCAACACAGTGGCATACTTTTGTGTTGCTTAATTATTAGAATTCATGTAATCAGAATATTTAGGAATTGTATTTATAAAATGTCTATTTAATTAGATATCAATATAGACAATCATTATATATAAATATAAATGTATATAATGTATAGTGTTAAATGGTATATTTGAGGTTTATCTTTTTGATTGGTATTCTGTTGTTTTTGTCTGCCATTTACAAATTGTTCAGTCTTACAAAACGTAAAACAATATGCACTTTGTATTTTACATTATTTTACATTACATTGTATTTTATATACTTTATAATAACATTTATTTTTCAGGTTTACATATTTTAAATGTGCAACGTAGGTAGGAGGACAACTTACTCCATTAATAGTTTTTTTTTTTTTTGCTAGAAAAACTAAATTAGCAAATATTTCCATATATGTCAACAAATAGGATGAAACACTTTATTTTTAAGGTCCAATTATTGCTATTAACAAACCATTAACTACGACTTTTACCTCATTAAAACTCCTAATTTGCTGCTTATTAATAGTTAGTAAGGAAGTTGTT
>NW_015784234.1:0-1426 GCF_001515625.1 Sinocyclocheilus rhinocerous | reverse complement strand
GCCTGCAGCAGCTCCCAGCGCTCGATCACACCTGCACAACACAGACGACACAAATGCATCTGGGTCACACTTTATAGTAGCTGTATTCAAATGTATTCAAAAATACACATTATATGATGCATCAGACAAAAGAAAATCAAAATGCATCATTTATTATTTTCTTAATAAAATATTCCTTTTATTATAAAATGCATGCTATTCTAAAGAGAAGTGTTTTTCTCATCCATAATATAGCTTGATCATAATGAAAGCTGCATCTTCATGATCAGATGCAAGTCTCACTCAATATTACTACTGAATATAAATTTTTTTAATTGAATTTAAAACATTCAAAATAGTTTAAATTTGTTATGAAACTTTCATATTCTACCTTTCCTCCTAGCCAATCTTTTATGCAACATATAATGTTTATAATGACACACTATGGCTTATATACTATCAGCATTAGTTTTAAAGAGAAGTTTTAGGACTGCATGTATTTATGTGCATGGCTCAGAATATTATCTGGTTTTGTACCTGAAGTTTGGGACTCTGAGCTGTTGGGGTTGACGAAACCTGATATCTTGTCTTCCTCTTCTTTCAGCTCAAATCCCACTCGCTTTACTGCGTCTATACTGCCACGACATTCTTCAAGAAGACGCATCTGAGAGAGAAATAAATATAAATTAATTTAGCAAATGCTTTCTTATTCAAACCAGTGACAATTCCCCTAATATAGTCCTATATAGATTATTACTCACATAACCCATGTAGGTGGCGTCCAGCTCAGGGCCGGTGGGAGTCCGGCTGCGTATGATGTTCTCCGTCTGCTGCAGATGGAAGCAGCTGGTGTTTAGAACTTTATCCAGCTGTCTGATGTGAGTCTCCAGTGATCCAGCGTCACCTGTAGAGGAACATCACATTAGTTATCAATGGTGGAACAACAGGAAGTTGCTCTGAGCTGCGTTTGGAACCGTGTTCTCTTTCTCAGGCCTGATGCAGTGCATGATCAAGAGATGGACGTCACATGATTGCTTTCTCATTAGTCAAACATACTAGGTGCTTCTAATCAAATGTATCATTAGTCAAAGCAGTTTACAATCAGAGTGAATATACACACTGCTCTTCAGGATGGCATCTAATACAGCACTTTTAGAAATGTTTGTTCACCTTTATTTATCCAGGCAATTCGATTAGGAATTGTTTTCTTATTTACAAATGGAGATTTGATAGTGATAGACCGATTCATTGGATGATCATTTTGAGCGGGTCACTTGTGTTTTAAAATCTGCTGACTTAAAGCTTTTTTTGCATTAACATATTTTCATGGCAATTTACTACAGAATTATCATTAATAGAATATGTCCATTCTCATTACTGTGATGCAAAAATATTATTTAAATTTTGCATTTTTAAAAATGCACAAAACGCTATTTTAAACCAGTGT
>NW_015784233.1:0-1425 GCF_001515625.1 Sinocyclocheilus rhinocerous | reverse complement strand
GTTCCTGCCTCTCTGTATCTCTAGAGATACCACTAGTACCTTTCTGTCTCTCCTTCTCTTAGTCCCGGGTCTTCTTCCTCTCTCTGAATGTAACCACAACATGGCCACATACACAATGCAATGCTTTAAGACTGACAGTCATATTTAAATGTGAGAGTTATTGCTTTGTGCATATACACACTATAATCAGTATTTTTGTTGTTTTTCTGTTTCTGTATTCATTATCTAAAGGAATTTTACTTCAGTCAGTAAAATGTTTAAATGTTTTGGAAGTCTCTTATGCTCACAAAGGCTGCATTTATTTGATCACAAATGGAATAAAAACTGTAATATTGTTAAATATTATTAAAGCTTAAAATAATTGTAAAATTAAATTTATTACCATGATGGCAAAGCAGAATTTTCAGCAGCTTTTACTCTAGCCTTCGGTGTCACATGATCCAGAAATCATTCTAATATGCTGATTTGTTGCACAAGAAACATTTCTTTTTTTATATCAATGTTGAAAACAGTTGTGTCGCATAATTTTTGTCGCAACATTAATACATTTTTTTTCAGGATTCTTTGATGAATAAAAAGTTCAAAAGAGCAGAATTTATTTGAAATGAACTTCTTGTTAAACATTATATAGACATCACTTTTAATTTATTTCTAAAATGTATTCTCTTTTTTTTTACTGTCACTTTTAATTTATTTCTATTTTTATTAATTTCTTTAAGAAAAATTCAAATTTGAATGGTAGTGTATTTTGAATTATGTTTATTTTTTGTTACCTGACTGGCAGACTGAATTTTCTGCTGCAGCGTGAATGTTTAATGCGCATGCTATTTCTCTGAGAACATTGCAAATTTCATCCTTTATCACCAAAACCTTTCAAATGCCATCACTAACTGTAAAGACTGTAATCCAGTCGAGTTTATTATTGTCCTAAACATTTAATCCTCAAGATTAAAACATATCCAGATCAGGATTAACACATCTGGAAAATTACATACTCATTAATCTTTAGATGAGATTTATGGCCAACAGTTATTTACAACCATCTCTGGATCTGGTGTTTGATATATTGCTTCAGCCACAGTGTTTTTAAAAGGATCTTTTTTTAATGTTTTTGATTAATCTGTAAGTATTATACAGCCCTGCTTTTCCGTTTCAATCAAATCAAATCACATCAAATGGAATGATTTAATGAAACGCAGGCTTGCTGTGATGGTGAGTGATGGGTGATGGGTTTTTTGGAACAGTAGGTGTTCGAAGTATACTAACATCAGAAGCAGGCAGCAAAGCTTTATGTTTTTGCTGATCATGCATGAATGCTCAAATCAAATCTGGGCAAATAAACACACGTCTCAAAAGGCAATATATTATTTATTTTCACTGATTCCATAATAAAACCATAAAGTATATGTAATTAATAATCAAATT
>NW_015784232.1:0-1426 GCF_001515625.1 Sinocyclocheilus rhinocerous | reverse complement strand
AAAAAAAATGGCCAGTGTACTTACTTTCGTTTTCTCCTTGTTGTTATTGGTTTGGATTTTCTAGTTTGCATTTATGCATATGTAAATTAGTAAAATCGTAACACGATTAATTAATAAATGAAAAAAAAAAAACTGTTTTATCATATGTCTTTCGATCATTTTGGAAGCCAACGTACATTTTCCCACAACAGTAAGGTGAAAATGTTTTACAATGTTTTCATAGCTTTCTCACAATCACTCTTTGTATTTGATACTAAAATGTAATACAAAGCCACAATAAATGTATTGTAGTTTCAGGGTAATCATTTAAAAAACATATTCTTTTAAATATAAATCTACATATAAAGAATTTATAGAATCTAAAGTTTCTAAATATAAAGAATGTGGTGCTACATTGGCTTTTTTATTATTGTTATTTGTACGGCTATTATATAACTTACAAACTAGCCAAATGAATGACTCAATCAGCTTTATTACAACTTTAGGTACGTTTGTTAGTTATTGTATATTTCTTTTAATCAGGCACCATTCTGCGGCACCTAAGTAAGTTGTTTTATCCAATGAAATTGCAGCTTGTCTGTTTGGGACGGGGCCATTTAGATTGTCATACTGGTGCTCTCCGAAGTCTGAGATGGAGGGAAGAGTATCAAATGTAGAAATCTGTAATTTAGCTTATACTGGAAAGTTTGAAGAACTTAAAAAATGCGTGTTGTCTGACAGCTCACTAGCGACCAAAACAGACCAGGTAAGGTTAAGTGGGAAGTGTCGGTGCGCATCCACAGCGGTTAGCATGATGCTATATTGAAGTCTATTCATTTATTCAGAGATAGCGGTCTGTCACGAGTTTAAAGTGCTCTGAACGCTCCCGTTTCTTACAGGACAGCAGGTCTGCTCTGCACTGGGCTTGTTCAGCTGGACATGTGGCTATCGTGCAGTTTCTGTTGGATCTTGGAGTCGAAGTGGATCTCAAAGATGATGTGAGTCAGCATTGTGTCATGCTTCAGTCCAGAACCTCACACTGCATCAGTTAAAGTTATTGCATTTAAAAAGAAACTTCGCTCTCAGCGTTATTGCTGATCTCCAATTGATTTAGAAGTGGAGTTATTACATGACATCAATTTTTTGTGTGTGTTTACATGTCCAGATAATAGCAATATTGATACTTTGTCATTCACTGCATATCCTCTTGGTGGAGTTCTTTACCCTTTTATATCATTTCAGGCATGTTGGACTCCTCTTCATATAGCAGCATCTGCTGGGAGAGAAGAAATTGTGAGATCCTTAATATCCAAAGGAGCTCAGTTGAACGCTGTGAACCAGAATGGTTGCACCCCACTGCACTACGCAGCATCGAAAAACCTATATGAGGTAGCTACAGCGTTTCCAGCTTCTTATTTTTTTTTTTTTTTAAATCAGAGTTATATTA
>NW_015784231.1:0-1426 GCF_001515625.1 Sinocyclocheilus rhinocerous | reverse complement strand
CACTTTATCATCTAAACACTGATGTGCTGAGAGCATCTCTATGGCTTGTGTTCACCTGATCATATGCCACATTCACAGGAAAGAAGACCTTTTCTTGCTTCAGAGTGTAATGAGTTGCCTAAAGCAGAGAAGTGGAGGAGACAGGTCAGAAGTTTTGAAGTTGTGCTTCTGATAGATACTGGTTAAATGCTATAATGCTACATATGCATATTAACTCGCACATATTCGGTTTAACCTCCGTTTTTCTTGCACTTCTAGATTATCAGTGAGATTTCAAAGAAAGTCGCCCAGATTCAAAACGGTGAGAATATGTAAAAGAAAAAAAAAAGCAAACATGAAATGTACATGTGGCGTTTACTGATTAAACTCCTGCCTGTCTTCCTCAGCTGGTTTGGGGGAGTTTAAGATTCGTGATTTGAATGATGAAATCAACAAGCTGCTCCGAGAGAAAGGACACTGGGAAGTCCGAATCAAGGAACTGGGAGGCCCTGACTACAGGGTAAGAATATGAGTGCTGAATTACATGATTTTTATTGCATTTTTTGTCCATTTCATCTCAAATCATATTACATTTAATGCATATGGTTGCTGTATTATATCAAATCAATTACAGATGTATATTTCTAACTTTTATCAGAATCAGAATGAGCTTTGTTCACAAAGTGTGCGCAAACACACAAGGAATTTGTTGTTTTGTTTTCATAGCATCTACAGTGAGGTCCACAAATCTGAGATAACCAGTGAAAATAGTTCAGTTTTGCATGTTTCCAGTTTAATAAAAGATTCGATCGGCATAATAAACTGATCTCAAAAATGAACACACGAATGTTTCGGCGTTTGGTTTGTACTTTTGCGTTAATGGAGCTGACACAAACAAGACCTGAGATCACCCGAGCAATGTCACACATTTACATTGTGATTAGTGGCTTTAAAATATTGAAATGTATCTGAAATACCTCGTCTTTATTTTATGTAATGATACTTTTTTTAATTCTTCAAAATCATATAATGTTTGGTTTATTTCCATATGTAAATCCCAGGTTGTTCATGTGGTCTCAGAGGTTTAAACTGCGCTATATTTGCTTTATGGCAGTGTTTCATATTTGTCAGCACGGCTTGAGCGTATGTGTTTGCGTTTAATAGAGAGTGGGGCCGAAGATGTTGGACCATGAGGGTAAAGAGGTGCCAGGGAACAGAGGATACAAGTATTTCGGTGCGGCAAAAGACTTGCCAGGAGTCAGAGAGCTGTTCGAAAAAGAGCGTAAGTTCAGTCACATAATAACTGATTGAGATCTGCTGATTTCTATTAATATTAGAACTCTGTGTGATGATATGTTGTGGCTGAGAGGTTAATGATATCTCTGGTTTAAAAAAAACATTGTGACTTAAGGCGGGCGTACACGGTGCGATTCTGAAGGTCGGAACG
>NW_015784230.1:0-1425 GCF_001515625.1 Sinocyclocheilus rhinocerous | reverse complement strand
AAGTTATTTTGAGGAATGTGGGTATTCAGTTTCTGGTCCTCATTGATAGCCATAGTACTTTTTTCCCTACTATGGAAGTCAATGGGGACCAACAACTGTTTGGTTACTCGCATTCTATAAACTACCTTCTTTTATGTTCAAAAGAAGATAGAAGCTCATGCAGTTTTGGAAAACTTGAATGTGAGTAAATAATGACTAAAGAATTTTCATTTTTGTGTGAACTGTCCCTTTAAGCTGTGGAATATGAGTCAGCAAGAACATACAGAGTGCGCCTTCAAGTGATAATGCCATTGCTAATATTAAGTGTTTCTTCAGCTGTGGTAGTTAATTTGTCCTCACCTCATTACTTTTGATAAGATATTTATAGCTTTGTTTACCATATAGTGTTTATTTACTTGGCTTACTCATCTGTTGAGTACAGCACACTATAATAACAGTACGGCTGGGTAAGTTTCTGCTTTTCAAAAGGTCAGGAACTCGTGCTGTAGTTATTCTTACTCTGGGCTCTGTTGCATAGAACAGCTGAAAGCCCCATTAGCTTTTGAGACGCACATTAACATTATCATAACTGTCCATTAGAGCAGATGCTGAGTGACCTTTAAAAGCTTTTGCTTATGAGTTGTTTGTCATGGTCAACTAAACTAGTCCGCATTTGTGTTTGTAAGGCAGCATTAGTGGAAGTCTCTGAGGAGGATACCACACGCCGACAATTGCCTTCTTCAGTAGCTCAATCTAGATACATGTGCAGTATATTAGTTCAGTTTCATATACAT
Source organism: Sinocyclocheilus rhinocerous (assembly GCF_001515625.1). Classification (NCBI taxonomy): domain Eukaryota; kingdom Metazoa; phylum Chordata; class Actinopteri; order Cypriniformes; family Cyprinidae; genus Sinocyclocheilus; species Sinocyclocheilus rhinocerous. Next base: position 652 of record NW_015784230.1, on the reverse strand, counting down.
ACTATAGGAAGTATATTTCTGATAATGCATATAAAATAGACTGTGTGAATTGACACAGTTGGCAAGTTAAATTTTAAGTAGCCATTACTTCAGTCTTCAGAGTCACATGATGCTTCATAAATCACTCTAATATGCTGATTCAGTGCTCAAGAAACATTTCTTATTATCAATGTTGATAATAGTTTTGCTGCTTAATATTTATATTGGAACCACTATATATTAAATATTATATATAATATGTGCAATATACTATATAAAGTTTGTGATTTGTGTAAGAATACATTTTAAACATTTTAATAGAATGTCCAATTTTAAATGATATTAGACCACGTTTTAAAAAAAATTAACTACTAAGACATTTTTAAAAAGGTCTCTCCCGGAAGAATTAATCATTGATTAAATTGAAAGATTCTGTATGATTTTTATTAGTACTATTATTGTTACTTGTATGTTTTTTTAATAATGTTTGCTTCTTAAGAAAATTTTATATTATTGTAAATAATGTATTGAAATGATCCTGTTAATGTTGCTATAAATATAGCCATTGTTGCTGATATGGCGTTAAAACATAAATAAATTATATATAATATAATATATAAAGTTCATGATAACATTTATTTGAAATAGAAATCTTTTGTAACATTATAAATGT
>NW_015784229.1:0-1426 GCF_001515625.1 Sinocyclocheilus rhinocerous | reverse complement strand
CTATTTATAAGAACTTGAGAAAGCGCTTACAGCCTCCCTTTCCCATGAGCCCGATGTATGCTGTATCCACTCTTATGAATATACATGCGCAGGTCAGGTCTAACCATATGCAATTCCAGCACATCTGAAATACGACGGCATGATTACAGATGATTGTTTGCAAGAAAAAAAATATTGTGCTAGAGGGGTTCAAAAGTGTCGAAGCCCAGGAGCATAGATTCATTTTAATTTTAAAACGTTTGTCCCTGCGCGGTTAAAATCATTGTGTGTAAAACAGGCGCAGACAAAACGCACCATAATTTTGGCAGGTTGCAAGAGTCAGAATTGATTAAAGACGTTTGGGGTGCTTGTGTGTTTGTGTCTTGATTTTGATTGGTCGTGTTACTCACCCCTTCAGCTGGGTAGGCCTCCCAGCCAAGGTCTCCCAGAGCAGACATAGTGTCCAGCAATGTAACTAGAGAGAATAAAAAGGGTAGAGAAAGAGAAAGAGCACACAGGGGAAAGAAAAAAAAGAAATGATTTGTTAAAGTTCACTCAACCTCGTGACATATTGTGAGCAAAACAAGCTGGTTTGATGAGATTTCATATTTGGCAAGTAAATCACAGAGAAGTTGCAGACAATCAGGTCTGTAGCCTGAGGGTCGAGAGTCTAGCCCCACGGTTTAAATCATTCCAACAATGCCCTCGTTCATCTAGCAGCGAAACCCAATGCTGGGAACCCATTACGAGAGAAAGACTGTTTTGTAAATCATATTTATCAATAAAAACACATTCATGTCTTACACAGCATTACAGGCAAAACAAAGTTTGCTCTCGATTGCAGTATTGATGGTTTACATTTTCATTTCTGGAGTACGCATGAGTATGCGTGTGAATGCCAAGGGGAATGGGTCAAAAAAACATCTAAGAGGCTATTTAATTTCTCAGGCTAGTCTCTCTCTTCCTCGCATAGAAGGTTGCAAACTGTGTTTTTCTGCTATGATCTACATTCCAGGGTAAATAAGGTCTTGGCATCGACATGCTATTCATTTTTAATCACCTTGTTGTTGCGCTTTCACATTGAGGAAAACATACACATATGGCTTATTTGATAAAGTGTTGGAAACCATGCTCTACATTTCAGTACTACATTTCATGAACAGAATTAAAAGACAAAATTATCAAAACACTGATTCACATGCATTTGATTACCATAGAAATATGGTGGTACTGTTTTTGGTGTTTCCAGCCGTCACAGTGACATTACAGAAATGAATTGAACAAAATCATAATTTAAAACATCTTTATTAAAATGTCATATATATTATACATTTGAATAATACATGACATATTAATGTTGTTATTAAATAGTGTTTTGTTAAAATGTAATTAATTTAAATTATAATTAAAATAAAACTATCACAGAATTATCAATCATTATATTATT
>NW_015784228.1:0-1404 GCF_001515625.1 Sinocyclocheilus rhinocerous | reverse complement strand
TATCTTTGAATCACTGTGCCTCTGGGCCTCTGAGCTGCCAACAAAATAAAAGACTTCTAGTCAGGGTGCAAAGCTCTCATCATCACATGATATGTGCGGTCAAACAGGGCTAGCAGGAAGGTGATTAGCTGATCAAAGTCCTCTAAAGTGGATTTGGGTTTCAGGGTGGGCTCTGAACAGATCAGCTGGACCTTTTAGTGCAACACTTTAGTATTTAGGAGGGCTGTCTGGAGGTGTTTACCACTGTAGGCAAATAGATGAAAGAGTTACTCTTTTAAGGATGACTATACTGCGCAAAAAAAAAACAAAAAAACTTTACAAGCAAAAAATAAGAGAATTAGAGCTTATTATTAATAAGATAAAATAATACAATTTTATAATATTATTATTTTAAACACAAACACACACACACACACACATACATACATTTATATATAAATTCTTTTTTCTTTGAAGAATATTTAGAATATTTATCTTGTTTAAATAGATGTATAAGCTTTTTAACCATTTTTAAACTTTATTTTACAAGCAAATACAAGCAAAAATAATAGAATTAGTAACCTATAACTAATAACTAAATAACTAATAAATTAGTTATTTATAATAATATAATATAATATAATAAAATATAACAACATTATTATATTATTAATACTACTAATAATTAGTAATCTGCAAAAAGTTGTTTCCTGTTTTAATTAACAAAAATATTTTCTTTGAAAAAATATTCTTATATCTTATGCAGTCTTCTCAAGTACATTAATCTTTTTAAAGAGATTCATAACCAGAAATCAAGGCAAAAATTAGGATTAAGAAAATTATGATTTCTTTTGTGTAGTTCACAGTAACAACAATGACCTGTGCTATAGTTTTTTCAAATATTTTGTAGTTAAAAAAAAATTAATAAATATATATTTATTTATCACCATGTGTTCTTATCCAGTGATATACTGTACATATTGCATTTGTTTCATGTTTCTTAAATCTTGCTGCAAAACAAAATAAATTGTTGCAAAAAAGCATAACAGAATCTGCACTCACAGGCCAAATACTCTGCCAATATGTAGGCCAAGTACAAATAAACAGAACGATAAGAATTGGCTCTGGTGGTATTGTTCAAAAACTGCATGTTATGACTGTTTGGTTCTGAGTTCCGTCTGCGAAAACAAAGCTACTGTGACTGGGAACAGCTCTGCATCTCCTTAATATTTTGCTTAAGAGCACAAGACAAAGCAGCATGTTTCAAATGACCGCTTCCTTCCATGAGTCTCTGTTCCGTACGTTCAGTGAACCTCTTTTCCTGTCCCAGGAAAACTCCCGGAATTTAAAGTTCCGTCTGCCCCTTCATTGACTCCCAAGCTGCACGTACAGTGGGTACGGAAAGTATTCAGACCCCCTTAAATT
>NW_015784227.1:0-1424 GCF_001515625.1 Sinocyclocheilus rhinocerous | reverse complement strand
TTGCCTGGACTCATCATCACTGATTGCATTCACCTGTGTCTTGTTGCCTCATCTGTCGCACCCTATTTAAAACATGGTTTCTCTCTTTCACATTTGAAATGACTGACTTTGAAACTCTGGTTGCTGTTCATTGTAGTTGCATTTAAAAAGTATTATTCGAAAATTTACCTTTTTGTGTTTCACAGAAAAAAGTTACATAGTAATTTGTTTGAGAGGTATAACTTGCACACTGTTAGCAAATTAGTAATTATTAATCAATTTAATGCCTCTCATTGCTGTAATTCAATTGGATGGCATGACATCTGTTTAGTAAAGCTCTCAGATTCTGTTTTGTCATTTTGCAGTGTGATTTGTTCACTTGACCTGTTTTTGCAACACTTTGTGAGTTCGTTGTTGTGAAACCCAGCTATATTTTCACCCGTGCTCCAGTATCTCATGATGCAACTCTCTCCCTCAATCTCAATTTCTCTCTCTCTCTCTCCCTCTTTGTTCGTCTTTCTCTCTTGCACATTCCTCCTAACAATCCCACGTGTGGCAGTGGTGGTGTAATTTCCACCGTTGGCTGATTTCTGCGTTGATGTGCGCAGTAGGGGACCAGCGCAGCTGTGCTTACCTCTTTGTGCGTCCTGCTGGGATTCTCAGTTCGTTATCAATTATCCTGCTAAACTCTCTCTGGAGCACGTGGTTCCGACCGGGATAATGTGAGCGCCAACCTTTAATCAAGTGTGAGGCGACCCGTTTCATCAAATCCCACAGAGAGGCAATAAGAGTTGTAGTTTCACAGACAAACACACACACATTTCATTCATAAAACATTATGTTCGAATGTTTCACACAACATATACTAAATAAGCTTACCGCTGTCTTTTTTTGTAGTGAAATGAGATTATGGTTTGTTTTTTATCTAGATAATGTCCTTACTTTCTTCATACAGATACACAATCCAGGGGCCAGTTGCGTAAACATAGACACCATGTTAAGACTGTGTCTTACAAACTAGTTTGGCCAACTAGCAGTGTCTTACAAACTAGTTTGACCAACTAGCAGTTAGCTAAGGGGTAATCAGTCTTACTTTTTGGGTTCACATTAGACCAATCTTCCTTTATGTAACTGACTTTAAAAAGTTATAACCAGTCTTGAAGAAATTAGATGACTAACTTTTTAAGACTATAGTCTAAGCAGTTTATGCAATCCGCCACTGATTTTATACCCAGGGTTAACAATTAATCCTGTGTATTCATAATCTGACATTTCCACTGATCTATATATATCATATCTATTATAGATCAGTGGATGTTTCACACTGTACATCCCTGATTTGCATATTTGGGTGTCAGTGTGGTTGATTGGACGAACGCAGCATGTGACCAGAATCATTGGTTTCCTTAAAGGAACACTCCACTATTTTTGAAAATAGGCTCATT
>NW_015784226.1:0-1425 GCF_001515625.1 Sinocyclocheilus rhinocerous | reverse complement strand
TTATTAGTAGAGCAGAACTAATCCAGCACTTACTGGATGATCCTGATCCAGATCCGGATCAAATTTGGTGACGAGATGATGGCATTTATCCAGTTCAGCAATTTTTCTGGGAAACCAATGAACTGGAGAAAGACAAAAGTACAAAAGCTTAGCATAACTGACATTCAGATAAGGACGAGATAAAACAGAGCAACATTCTTCTTTAATAGACTCACATTTGACCTCTTTAGTGGTTTTGACATCCTCTACGCTTCTCTTGAGAGAGCTGACCAGTGTGCTGACGTCTGACAGGTGCACCTCACACTGAACATAATACTCCAGATCCTCCAAACCGTCTTTTGGTTTTCGGCTGGGTCTGGTCTCAAGATGATGGATCTTGGCTTCAAATGTCTGTGGTGTTCAGTAGTTGAACAACAGAATAAAATTCAAAAGAAAATACAAAAAAATAAATGGCCATATTGTAGTAATGTCATCAGACAGAGAGAACTGTAATGATAGGATTTTCTTTATTTAAGGTGAACTGTCAAATGTGCAATATATATAAAAACTATTTATGACGTTTGATTTTCAAATAAACAATTTACATACATATAAATAAATGTGAGAATACACATATATTGGTATATGACCATACAACATATTAATATTAATAAATATAAATTAGCAATTAATAAATACATTTATAAATACATAATAAATAATTTATTAGATTTTTTTCATTTTGTTGTTACTCAAGACCATAGGCTATATCAAGAACATTTTCTTCTGTTCTTCCACATATTTAGAACAATATTTTACATTATAAATCAATAAATACATTTTAGATGTCGATTTTTATTTATTTATTTATTTTGTATTTTATGTTACTTAAGAACATATATTAAGTACATTAATAAATACATTTTAGAACATATACGAAGAAAAAAATCTAGTCTACATATAGTTCTACATATTCAGACTTTAGATTAGACATTAAATAAGATATTAAAATATACCATTCTAGTTTTCTAGTTATGTAACTCGTAAAGTATACTTTTTAAAATACATTTTGTCTGATATTAAACTGAAAAAATGATGTAGCCTACAGTAGCCTATAACTATTTTATATTTCAAATTAAAGACTAAGTAGTTGTCAAAAAATATATACAAATTCACATATGAGCCCATAAGGATTCTTATTAAGATAACATTTCCAATATCAGTCTTTTACCATTTTCTTCAGGATATCTGGTCTAAAAGTATCTTTTGCACAAAGAAATTCTGGTTTACCTCAAAAACCTTGAGAGTGCGGGACAGCGCTGGGCTCTTTGAACTCCTCAGAGAGAAGAAGAGACTGAGCAAGGCTTTTCCATCGCTCTCCTCAAACACGATCTGCTCGCTGAGTCCCGCAGCCTCCGCCGCCGCGGCCGCCGCCTCGCGCTCCTT
>NW_015784225.1:0-1425 GCF_001515625.1 Sinocyclocheilus rhinocerous | reverse complement strand
CTTTTTTAAGTGATATGTGGTGATAATTTTGCTATACAATTTTGACAAAGATAAAAAAGCAGATTTGAAAAAAATGGGAGCCACTGATTTGTGTAGATGAATATTTTTGATGTCTGACATAAATAAATAGAACTATACTACATGACAACATATCAATGATGTCTGTGAGCTTAATGATGAACAGTAATTTGAAGCTTACCTCAACAAGAGCATAGACTGTATTACCTTCTACTACCTCCTCCTGGGCACCTGTGAGGTTTAGAATGTACAGCAATATATTAATATTAAGACTTATCACATAATAAAGAATATGTTCATATATGCATCTAAAAAAAAATAGCATGTGGTTTAGTAAGAACAGAAGATATTTTTTTATATTGACTGTTAATTACAAACTGCTCTAAACTGAGTTTCTTTAGTTTTATGTTGTGGAACTTCAGCATCTGAGGCTTTCCTCATGTACTCAGTTGAAAACAGAAGGTGTAGTGTAAAACATTTCATATAAATGAAGATTCATTCAGGATTTTGCATATCAGTGTTTTCTTGAGAAGGTTTAATTACAAAATAAGCAGCAGTAATCTCTTCTGTTTATACCTAAAACTTTAGTAGTTATGAATTTGTTGCATTTGTTTTGCTTTTACTACTTATTCTCAATATTATTGAATGATTGTTTGCTATTCCTTATTTTTTTGGCACCAGCAAATAACAAATATGTTTCTGTCCTCATCATAGTTACAAAACATTGTGACATTTAAACCTGAACAGGATGGGTTGAGTTGTGGTGAATATGGAATCTAAAAATTAAGTTCTAAACGGCAAAAATTAGAATGTACTGTTTAAGATAAATATTGTTCTTAAAGATCTTTACTTGTTGGTTACTAACTGGTTACTACTAAGGATGTATAAATGATCTGATCAGAGCATATTCTGTAGATACAATCATTTTTAAAAGTGGAAGAACACAGTTTTCTACAATATTACAATTGACTAAGAAGAAATAGCACCATCATTCTTTTTAATTACTTTACAAAAGTAATTAATTTATCAAATTGGTGAACAGAGATCAGTTTTTCATAGAGAATTTATGTGAGGCAACTTGGACATACCTTTTTTACACTTGCAGTACATAAAGACTATAATACATATTATCAAAATGCACACTGGCACCGAACCAACTGACCACAGGAGAAATGAATCAGTCTTCATAGTCTCAGTCTCTGGAAAAAGAGACATATATCAATAAGAAATACAGCTGACAGATCAGGTTTTCAGAGTTCACACTACAGTTCAGCAGTTAGACTTAGTAAACAAACTAATATACAATAATTGATTTGTGAGCTAATGTGCATTGTTTGTGTGTGTATTTGGCCAGATACCATTATTAACACAAAGCTGTGTAATATTTATTCTCTTTTCTTTCCAGCT
>NW_015784224.1:0-1421 GCF_001515625.1 Sinocyclocheilus rhinocerous | reverse complement strand
TGTGTGTGTGTGTGTGTGTGTCCTCTTTGCAGGGAATGGACCCTGTAGTGCGTCAGGTGGGGCAGCACATAGAGATGGAGCCAGAATGGGAGGCAGCGTTCACCTTACAGATGAAGCTCACACATATCATCTCTATGATGCAGGAATGGTGTGCCAGTGATGTAAGTGCATGTTAGACACAGAGTCACTTTAGTACCCATAATGCACCATGGGGCCTTGATATAAGTCTGTTATTTGTCACATGTACAGGAGCGAGTGCTGATCGAAGCCTATAAGAAGTGCCTGAGTGCGCTGACTCACTGCCACAGTGGTTTCACAGATGGGGAGCAGCCCATAACCCTCAGCATGTGCGGCCACTCCGTCGACACCATCCGCTACTGCGTTTCTCAGGAGAAAGTCAGCATACACCTGCCTGTGTCCCGGCTTTTAGCAGGTCAGTCGAACATGTTTTCACACAGTGCAGTAAGGCCATATACATGCTACAAAATTGAGAATAAATCTGGTAGAGTTCTTTGAATTATCATTGAGTGTGTGTATGGAATATAAGAGTTCACTTTTGAAATTGCAGTGGTTGATGGAAGTAACCACATCACATATTAACTGAGCCGCAACTCTCTCTTCCTGTTAGGTTTACATGCTCTGCTGAGCACAACTGAGGTTGCCTATCGATTTCCTGAGCAGCTGCCACTGGTAAGTTTGGGGGTTTTGGTTCATGAGAATTGTTGCAAAACAGTCTTGGTGATTTCTGAGGCCTCTTTTGTCTTTCACAGAGTGAACTGAGTCCACCCATGTTGATCGAGCATCCGCTTCGCTGCCTTGTACTCTGTGCCCAGGTGCATGCTGGAATGTGGAGAAGAAATGGCTTTTCTTTGGTCAATCAAGTAAGAAGCTTATAAATGTGTTTTATTTTAATAATGAAGACATTTAGCAGTGTTAATGCCTTTTCATAAAACATATTGTGCTTTTTCTTGGATTGTTTTTGCAGATCTATTATTATCACAATGTGAAGTGTAGAGTGGAGATGTTCGATAAAGACCTCAGCATGCTTCAGGTCAGTAGTGTGAAAAAATTCCAAAATTATTAACCAAAAAGTATTTAATTCCAAAATGAAAACAAAAACATTTATTTATAATTTTACATGAAGAAATCTATTTTAGTAAAAAAAAAAAATGGATTGCATTCATTTTAATTAATGAAAATAGTTGTGTTCAATGTAATGGGCTAAAAATGTTGCAATACAAAAAATATATTTTTTAAAAGGTCCTAAATTTGTAATCCATTTATCACAATTTTCTGTACCAATATTCGCATTACTGTTATGTGGAAAATAGTCCACAGTGATGGAAAACCTGATTAATTCAGTTTTTTTTCTTCTTCTGCCTTAAAGGGGTCATATGATGCTGCTAAAAATAACATTATTT
>NW_015784223.1:0-1421 GCF_001515625.1 Sinocyclocheilus rhinocerous | reverse complement strand
TTTGAAAGAATCTCTTATGCTCAACAAGCCTGCATTTATTTGATCATAAATACAGTAAAAACAGGAATATTGTGAACAATGATTACAATTTAAAATAGCTGTTTTCTATTTTAATATATTTTAAAAAGAAATGTATTCCTGTGATGGAAAAACTTCACGATATTACTGCTTCAGCAGAATCTTCAAGTGTCACATGATCCTTCAGAAATCATTCATATATGCTGAGTTGGTGCTCAGGAAGCATTTTTATTATTGTCAGTTTAGAAAACTGTTGTGCTGATTTAATGTTTTTGTTGAAACTATGACATTTTTGATCAGTTTAATGCATCCTTACTAAATAAAAGTATTAATATTGTGGCTCAAAACTTTTGTGAAGCTGTGTTTGTACTGTATATTTGTAAATGTATGTATATATATATATATATGTATATATATATATATACATACATTTAAAAACCCAAATTATATCAGATAATGAAGTTGTAATTGTGAGCCCACCAAAGTATAGAGCTAAATCTTTTCCTGCTGGCATTGCAATGACTGCACCATAGAATTTCTTGAGGAAACCACAGTGTTACTGCACATCTGTGCCCCAGCTTCAAACAACAACATTCCCTGTCTGCAAGTTAATAGTGACCTCTTGTGGACAAGGGTATGAACCACTGTATGTCAAACAATTTTGGAACATTCTCTGGAAAATTGTGACAGGAAACAGAGCTTGAAATGTGCTTGTAAAGCATTGCATATGGAACATAGGCTTTACAATATATACACAGAGGCAGTGAATTCTTATGCACTTTCTTTGGAGTAAAGCAAGAGAAATGCACTCGTCTCGGAGCTCACATGCTACTTTCTCTCACCATGGAAAGAAAAGGGGATTTTGCCTGGCTGTGAATCTACCAAACGTATGGCCGAGGCGTGACACACAATGAAGGATAAGCATATTGAGGGTCAAACTAGCATAAATAATTCAGAAACACGCCAGGCGATGTTCATGATTCACGCATATCATTTTTAGATGGTAATGTACGAACAGGAAAGAATGAACCTTTGAATCTTTTTAGTTTGGCTTTTAAGTTATATGTGTTGGAAATGGCATTATCACTCAGTTTTGATTTTGAATGCTGAGCATTCTGTCAATGTAACCTTGATGGAAAATGTTCAAACATAAAGTTAATAAAATAAAATAACAAAGATCAAAGAAAGAATTACATATGAAACAAAATGTAATGAAGTCACGAATTTTGGGCTGAATTAGTTACAGAGGTTTTTTACTTAAACCACTAACCAAAAAAGCATTAAAAATTATATAGTAGTAATAGATATTAAAACAACCAGCAGATGGCAACAAAATAACAACAATCTTTAATCTTTGTTTTTTTTTTTCCCTTCTATTTTGTGTTTCATTGTGTTTCAAGATT
>NW_015784222.1:0-1425 GCF_001515625.1 Sinocyclocheilus rhinocerous | reverse complement strand
AAAAATATCAAGTCAACAGTCAAAAATATTGTATTAATCTTATGTTTAACTTCAAAGTTCCTAGTGTAAAACTACATTACCCATGATTCTGAAGAGACATTTCCACCAATCAGATAAATTATACAAGCAAACTGCACCAAAAGAAGTCTTTAGCGGCTGCCCACTCCAATGAAGCACTGCGAATTTCATAATAAATCTATAGTTTTGTACTTTTCCATCACTGTTAATTTGATTGTCATTTGCAATGCTTCATGGGATTGTAGTTTGTTCCCTCATTGAAGCCATTAAGTATACAGTCTTGTACCGTCTTGTCCAGTTTAATCAATTAAAATCAAAGTAAAGTTGTGATTCACCTTGTAGCTGGTTGGCTTATAAATCTTTAACAAATACGTTTGAAAATCTCCGTAGGAAGAAATAATTGGAAAAATACTTCCAGAATCAAGGCGGCTGAAAAAGGGGATGGACACTAATGTAACATTATTTAACTTTTCAGGAAATCAGCCTAAAATGTTTTACTTATAGTAGTTTCTGCATACTAAGCTGGGATACAAGAAAGTATTAAAAAAAAACTGACTTGAGCTTTGAAGAGCACAGAATGAGATTAAAACTGAAGAAACATCAGCAATGATGCTGACTAAAGGAGGACAGGTAGGCCTACATCCCGCGAGTGACACTGCACTGTATGCATGTTACATAATTTTTCCGGTCTATTTATGCAAAACTGCAGTGTCTTAAGGGGTCAAAATGTATTTAAATGACAAACAGGGATTTTTATATGTACAAAATGCATTGTCAGTCGTAGGCTATATATTTACATAAAAATGGGTTTTGCATAAAGGATATAGCACTGTTTTTGAGCACATGGTGGAAAAGGAGACAGGGAGAGTTGTAGATGTCAGGGCTTTCCTCCCACAGAACAGTTGAGATAGAGTGTAGTGTAGCTTTGATCCGCTCTAGCGAAGGAGTGTGTTTGTTAAACTCGAGCTGAGCACACACTACTGTTCTCTTGCCCAGTGAACTGAGCACACATGTATACAGACACACATATATACAGAGAGTTTCTTACTGATCTAATGTGTCCACATCCATAAACTCACTCGTACTGTCAAAACTAAATTAATTTACAATTTAAATAGTTAAATATAAACAGTTTTACAGGATTGTACCCACAGTGTTCTTGTATCAGGATTGTACCTTTCCCAAACAGCTTCCTATGCTTCCCTCATTGTGGTGATCATCATCCTGTCCCACTTCTCCTTCTATCAGACTGCTGATGAGCATCTTAACCTGTGCAGGTCAAGACAATCAGGACTGTAAGAATCATAAAATAAATGCAATCAAATGCACCCAGCTATTTAGTTTTCACCTGTTTCACACTATAGTTAGTTACACTATTTTATTTTATTTATTACATTTTTTTTTTTT
>NW_015784221.1:0-1423 GCF_001515625.1 Sinocyclocheilus rhinocerous | reverse complement strand
AGAAAAATGTAAATGTTTCTTGACTCAATAATGTTTAGATATTTGTACTAGAAAACACAATAAAATACTTTTTTGCAGTGTACAAATATCAGTTAATTCTTATATTAAGATACATTTACTTGAGAAGCAAAACGACAAGATATTAAATCTTGTTTTCTGAAAAAGATGATTGATTATTAAGTGAATTTATGCCTAAAACAAGACAAAATATTTGCTAATGGGGTCAGAAAAATAATCTTGTTTTCTCTTTGAATTAAGTTTAATTTTCTGACCCCACTGGCAGATTTTTTTCAATTCCCTTTGACACATCAGAGCTAATATCTTAAGTCATTTTGCTTCTTAAGTAAATGTATCTTGGTTTAAGGATGTTTAGACATATGCCTGTTTAACGTAAAGCCAGACTGATAACGTCGGTCACAAATCTGAAACCTTTACATGATCAAAATACATGACAGAAACTGATTATTGGATTTTCATAACCATCATCAATCATCCAAAACAGAAAGCAAGAGTGTAAACCAGCACATAACAGCTTGAGGAATGAAAAGTGATGATACACGAGGAACAAACCAACACAAACGGCAGATTAAAGTACAACAGATTGATGGATAAACCGAGCAAACAGAACAAATCACACAAACTGATCTGCTTCTGATGCGTCTGTGTCAATATCATGTAACATGAATACTATATCCTGTGTTTTCAATATGTATTTTCAGTTATTGTACTTCATGAAATCAATAGCTATAAAACATGACAGGATGAGCCAGATGTCTGTTACAGCCACTGTCATTTTTTTTCTTATTTTGATTTATCTGATATCAAAGTAAAACAATAAGCTACAAGAAGTGCAATCCGTTATAACAATAAATAATAAAATGTATTAATTTATATTTGGTATAATCATCTACTATACATGCAATTATGCTGTGCTACAACTACTATATATCTACAGTATAAACATCTCTTAATACAAGAAAAGCTCATTTGCATAATATATTAAGACATAAGAGATCTTAGGCATAAATGTAACAAAACTATGTTGTTTCCACCATGGGCAAAAAAGGTCATTGTAATTTTTTATCCCATAATTCTGCATTTATATCTCACAATTCTGACATTTTATTTCAGAATTGAGAGATATAAACTCAGAATTGCAGGATATAAATGCAAAATTATGAGATTTAAACACAATTGTGAGCTATAAACTCGCAGCTGCAAGAAAAAGTCAGAATTGAGAAATAAAGTCGCAATTACCTTTTTTATTTTGTGTCAGAAACAAAAAAAAAACAGACTTGCGAGAAAGTGAGTCAGAATTCTGAGTTTATACCACAATTTTCGAGAAAAAAGTCTGAATTAAGTATAATGTAGAAACTTTTAAAGCTGCTTTGCAACAATTTGTATCGTGAAAAGCGCTATACAA
>NW_015784220.1:0-1424 GCF_001515625.1 Sinocyclocheilus rhinocerous | reverse complement strand
TCTATCTATCTATCTATCTATCTAGCTATCTATCTATCTATCTAAAGTATTAATGATAGATGAAGTGTTAGTTTGTTAGTTTAGCCATTCTTCATTGGAATCACATTGAACACACATATTGCCACAGTTTCTTGTGTGTTTTGTCATTTCTAGACGGTGGCCGTGACCTGGTGGTCTCTGTTCAGAGACTCGCTGTACTACATCTTCTCAGTGCTGGCCTTGATTTTGGTGAGTGTATGTGTGACTGTACATACGAGAGAGAGAAATAGTATAATGCAGTTTCTCCTCTGTTTTATTAAGGTATGAACATGGCGTCAATAATGACTGCCAGTAGTGGTCTGTAGATTTACTTCTGTGACAAATTCATCAGAAACTTCTGGTCATTTAACCCCTTCATTTTCTGATTTTATCCAGGTTATCTATGATGAAAGAGTTGTATGGTAAGTCTCATAACTACACCCATATCCACATGTTTAAGCAGATGAGAAACATTGTATTGTATTTGCAGAGGTATTAAAGTACTGTAATTATCTAGAAGCATTAGGAAGGTAATATCGTTGATGAATTGCTTTTTTGATGAAGCGTCTGCTAAATGCATGAAGGTAATAAAAATGTACACATATGAGAGCTGTTTTAATAATCTTTGTATCATTAATGCATTGTTACAGGTGGGAATCTATGCTTCTGATCTCCATGTATGGAGTCTACATCCTTATCATGAAGTGAGTATCGTGCTGTTCTCCATCACAGAGACTTTAGTGCAAATACTGAATACCTTCACAGTGCATTTAGAGAGTGTATTGAATAGTGCTCTTAAAGTATTCAGGTGCCTCTATTTTTATCACCCATTTTTTGAATATTTTAGAAGATATTTCAAGATTTTACAAAACACCAAACCTTTTTCTTTTTTCACACACTTCATCCCACAATTCATGCCAGAACGCTGTGAAATTTGGTCAGATTTGAACTTGGTTGTCAGTAAAAGCTTGGTCACAGGCATGTCAGAAATATTGGTGTATTTTTATTTTTAATGGAATGCAAGTTAAAGAGTGCTACATTAATGCACAAACATCATAAAAGCATACAAATGTATGACATTTTATGCCATGCATTGTGCCATGTTATAAAAAAAAAGTTATAGTTTATTTAGTTCAAGTTTAACATTAAAATAAATGAAAGCACTTTAATAAAAATACATGTTTCAAATTTCTTCTTTTAAACCCTTTGGCTATCTTTGTTAGACTTCCACTGTAAGTGCATTAGTGAAAACACATTTTCCTTCTTTTTTTGCAACCTGAGAGACAGAAAATTCAGTTCTTTAATGAACCGCAGGCCACATATACTGACCATAGAAATTAACTTATGTGTTGTGTGATGAATGAAAAATAAGTGCTCTTAATTATATTGAATGTGCATGTATATTT
>NW_015784219.1:0-1424 GCF_001515625.1 Sinocyclocheilus rhinocerous | reverse complement strand
AAAAAAGCTTTCATTGTGTTGCAATGATCATAATCACACTCTTTCAGCCATACACCGTATGCGTTTGTATATCATTGAATTCATGATATCTGTTTTTTGTTTCAGGATCTGTGAATGAGTCAATTTGTTGCTGTACTCTTTATTTTCTGAGGCCTCTCATTTTACTCTGGGCTTTTCCATATGTGAATGAGTTCACAGGTATAATTAATTTGATCTGTTTATTAGAGGAGGTCAGAAAACTAATTATAATGTCCAAAATATTAATTGTGCGAGTGATTTACCAAAAGAAAATTGATTAAAACTTTCATTAAATATTGTTTTAGTGGCATTTGTGTTTCTGTATGTTGATGTTGTGTGTGATACTGTGATTCTAATCATTAAATACTTTTTCATTTACAGGCAACATTAAAACATGGATTCTGAAATACAGTTATTTAGCAGAATATTTAGTTCTCTCAGTTGTTGTTTATTCAGGTATGCGAATAAAAATGTCAATCAACTGCAATAAAAAAATGTTTTATTATGCAGCAAATCTGAAACAATAACATGACAAATCACAACATGCAGAAATATTAAGCAGTTCTACATGATACATGATTTATTAGTATGACAGATCCTGTGTGTTAAATGCTGAATCTCTATATGTTTATAGTACTGAATCACTTTTATGATCTTTTAATAACAGTTTGCATAAACTCAACTTAATTTGAAACTAAACTAAATCCACCACTAAAGCAATCCTCAGCATGATTTGTGGTCATGACACACATTTCATTTTAGCAGCACAAAGGTCACGGCATCAATATTAGAAATGGGCTGAAAATAAACCACTGAACCTCAGATTATAACAGAGACTATCCAGTGTAAATTATAATAAAGCAAGATGATTTTGACCTGTATTTGTATTTTGGCTGTTAATTGACAATATTTTCTTTTTAATCTCTTCCTCTCTTTCAGCTCTTTTTGCAAGTGTTTGGGAAAAACTTCTGAATTATGCTGAATTTGACAGAGCTGTGATAACATTCCTGTTTTTAATAATGTTTCTGTGCTGCCTTTGCAAAATCATTTACCGTAAGTATTTCTGTGCGATTCATTCAGTTATCATGTACTTGAATGCTCCTGATAATAATAATATATGTTTGTAAAATTCCTCTCGGTCACATGCAGATTCACTCAGTTTGCTTTTGTTGTTGATTTTTTTCTTTATTGTTCTGAAACTGAATCAAATCAGATCTTCATTGTTTCTCATTTAGTTTTAGTTACAGAGGTTGGAAAGAGAAGTGAACAGATGAGAAGTGGACCGATAAATACGATAATTAACATATTTGACTTAGTGGCTGATACGATCTTTGATATTCTGCCTACATTACAATTCATCCTCTTGTTCTTCACTTTTGCATCTGTCAGAGGAGGTGAGTTCATAT
>NW_015784218.1:0-1419 GCF_001515625.1 Sinocyclocheilus rhinocerous | reverse complement strand
TGAGTTTTTCCATTCCCGTATGATATTCTTTACATTGTGGTGTTTGATGTCACAAAATGCTACTCACCAAACAAATCTAAATGTTACAAAAAAAAAAAAGAATGCAGACATTTTAAAAAAACAAAGTTCCTGAGAATGGTTTTCCAAATTTCTGGCATGTTTTAAACCACTGCCTGCACAATGTTTTGACCTGATGGAGTAGAGTTTGACTCCACATCCAAACTTTTGGCCTATTGTGAACCTAAAAAACATTAAAATATCAAATATTTTTCAGGTTGCAGTTTCAGAAATGTTTGATTTCTACATTTACAAAATACTTCTGTGCATGTTTGGCACAAAAGTAATCAAAAAAAGTTTGAGTACATGTGCTTAAGCATGAATCTGCATCACATTTCTAGAACATTATATACCAACAGATGTGACAATATAATGCTGGTGTATCTGGGGGAAAAGTGATTGTTATTTCTGAAGGCTGCAACCAAGAAGGTCGTTTAAATAAGCACAGACTACAGAAGTGTGAAATCCTGATATATATACCAGTACACCGTACATTTCCTCTGCAAACCCCATCATCCCTTAAAATTCAGTGCTTAAAGAACCTGCTGTCAATCAAAGTCTGGCTTTAAAGACAATCATTCAGTCCTCAATAGAGTTTGATGTATCAAAGGATTTAATCAAGAATGACCGTTCGCAACAGGTCCTCCTCATTTAAGCTGATTGTAGCAATGGCACCATCATTAAACTCGAAGGACGTCCCACCATCCACCACCATGCAGGCATCCCAACACCTTGAGCGGACACAAACCCTACCAAAAACAAGAGCACTGAGCACTTTTCATCAGCTTGCAGCCTCGTTTGATCAAAAACATGGAGAAATAGTTAATGCATTAGATACTATGAACTAACAGTGAGCAACCTTTTTACAGCATTTATGTCTAAAAATGTTCATGTTTGTACAATTTAAAATGTTTTTATAAACCAAGATTAACATTACATTATTATTACTTATCCAATCATTTACCACGATGGAAATTAAAACTCACTTTTTGGCAAAACCTCTTTGTCGGCTATTGGAAAATACTCTGTTGACTATCGGCTCTCTTATACTGAAGAAAAGTTTGTCCTCCTCTGGGCTGAAGATCAGGGATTCGTTGTATGTTTCAGTCACTGAACACAAAATAGGGACCAATTATTTAATGTACAGAATATTAATATTATTCATATAATTTTATACATTTAAGCAGAATTAAAACAATGAAAAGTCATTTTAAAATACAATATATTTCAGTCACTGCAAACAAAAACAGAGACCAATGATTTAAAATGCAGAATATTAATTTTATGAATTACAAAAATGACAGTCATTTTAAAATACAAATGATATACAGGTGCATCTCAATAAATTAGAATGTCGTGGAA
>NW_015784217.1:0-1424 GCF_001515625.1 Sinocyclocheilus rhinocerous | reverse complement strand
TATGATAGGTGAGATAAGTCACTATGTGATCCTGCGTGATGGACAGGAGCGCTACCGTGGCACTGATCATAGCTTCACTGATGCGGGAGGAATCCGACCTTTTCAGGAGTACGTGTACCAGCTCAGAGCCTGTACTGCCGCCGGCTGCACAGACAGCTCAAAAGTGAGTCTGTTTCTCATCTGCCTCTCATCTTAATCCTTGTAGGCAGAAAATCATGCACAATACAGCAGTAAAGTGTATTATTTCTGTTCTTCTACTGGTGCCAAATGGTATTGCAACAATAATGACTGTTTCCATACAGGTTTCCCAAACACAACCTACCATCTGTTGACCAAATAAACAATCCCTCCCCAAACGAACACTATAGGTTGAGACAATATTTCTGTGTCGGGCCGGTAGGGATGCTCTGGTCTGACACAGCAACATTGTCTCAACCAATGGTATAACATTGGTTCAACGTTTGTGTAACATTTACTATACCACCAAAGAGACACAGTGTCATTTTATGTGGAAAGAATTCTACAAATGACTTTTAGCTTCTGCTCATTAAACTGGGACAGGAAAAAATATTTAACATCTGTTATGAGTATAAATGACTTTAAACATGTTTGTCGAAGGTACTTTTCAAGTGGAAAAATGGTGCACCTTTACAATCACTGCATATTTTCCTATTGTCCTTGGTCTTTGTTATAGTCCTACCTGCAAGTATTACGAGCATTGTCTAAGAGCTACAAAACGCTTGTAAAGGATTGCAGGAGTCGTACTCCCCCTTTCATTCTAATGTTATGTCGCTAGTGCCAAGTAAACAGGATATTTCTAATGGCAGGCTAATGGAAGCAGAGCAACAGCTGACTCCCTGCCATAATTGTTGTCTCCTTGTAATAGCTGTCAACGGCTCAGCTGATGAAAGAGCAAATTAACCTGTCTATCTTCTCTTTTTATGTCTAATTTAGGATCCGATTATCAATAACCACACAGATCTGCTAGAGGCAAAGTACAAAGAACCTCCCAGAGCAGTGTTAGGTCCATTTTTCTTTCCACACACCTTCGGGGTCTTACCCCGCACACCAATTGGCCACCAATGATCCAGTACTTCTTTCTTCTTCCCCATCGCACGATCGTTTTTAAGTGGAGCAGGATTAACTTGTACACCTGCAAGCATTGCCCAAACAGTTGCAATAATTGTCCGACCCAATACAAGGGGAGCAATTTCCACGGGGCACCCTGTTGCTACTCAGCTGGACCCTGCTCAGCCAGCTCTGTCGGTTGGAATGAAGAACCTGATTTAATCTTTGGGAACACTCTGCAGGCTTACAAGCACATCAGGCCAGCGCCGGGCCGACCTACACGTAGCCGGAAAAAAAACGCCTTAACCACTTCTCGCGGCCCTTTCCTAATAGTCTGCCACTCCTAAAGACAAGAG
>NW_015784216.1:0-1422 GCF_001515625.1 Sinocyclocheilus rhinocerous | reverse complement strand
AGGGTGAGTAAATCTTGGGGCAATTTTCAGTTTTGGGTGAACTAACCCTTTAAAAGAATGAGAACTGCAAAAAGACATTTCAAAAACAAATTACTGTAAAACAAAATTCTACGTATTTAAATACTGTAAAATCACTCAGCATCACTCTGTAGTTTGATTCATGTCAGAAAATCTTATCTACATCTCAGGCCATGTTACAATACTGTAACTGTGATCAGGCAGCAAAGGGAAGTAGCCCCTGTGGGACGTCCCCTTATCAGTCAAGACTCCAAGGTAATGTTCTCTCAAGCCACCTTGGTAGAAAAGATTGCGGGCCCTCACTAGCACCGGCCCTGGCTCTGAACCAATTCATACAATACATTACTATTATCACATTGTGCTGCAGCAGAAAGCTATTTTCTGTGAATGTGCAAGACATCCGATTCATTAGACACTAAATAACTAGAAGCTGCAGTATACTATAAACCTCTTGCACTAAACCAGTTATGATTGCAAAAATACATTAAAATAGCATAATAAGAAATATCAGTCTGCAATATCAAGCATAAAGAACTATTTTGTACAGGTAAAATAACTGCAAGGGAATGACACTGGAAATCTATAACATTGAAATTAATAAATGAGAAGCAAATCACCATATATGATTTCTGTAGGATCATGTGACACTGAATGAAAATTCAGCTTTGCCATCACAGGAATAAATTACATATATTACAACAGAAAACAATCACTCTAAATTTCAAGAATATTTTACAATATTACTGTTTTTTGATCAAATAAATGCAGCCTTTGGGAGTATAAGAGACTTACAAAATCATTAAAAAGTCTTACAAACCCCAAACTTTTGAGTATGTTCACACTTCACATAATAGCGGAGTAAACTGAATTAAACATCAATGTGCATTCACCACTAAAGAACATTTCTTATGGCAGAATAGTGACCAGACGAGCCTGTAATTGGGCTATATAATACTGAACACACTGTTTTATTCTCGGATGACCTTTGCTAGGTGAAGAAAGAGAGCAAGTGAAGAGAAATATTAACTTTTGAACAACTGAATGGGAAAATGTGGCATTTCAAAGCCCCTGTGAGTTATTTCAGCTCATTGCAGGATCACCTGTATTGGAACCAACAAAACCTGGACTGGAGCAAACACATACGGAATGGATAAATAAAATTACAATAAATGTAATTTGGTGGTGGAAGTGGTTCCGGATTATTTTAGTCCAATTTAACCCCTGCCTGTAGTGATTACCTCATGGTGAAACAGCTGTCACCATCACGCTTTATAAAACCAGGACGGGTCTTGTTTACTAAAGGAATCCCCCGACACATACTGTACTTCACCTCGTTCCTGCACAGTAGAGCGCCGCTCGTTCGTCTTTCAGCACTCAATTATTCAGACTCTAACTCTATAAAAA
>NW_015784215.1:0-1424 GCF_001515625.1 Sinocyclocheilus rhinocerous | reverse complement strand
AATTATGTTAACAGCAAATAAACATGATTTTGTTTTCATGATGTTTGTATTCCATATGTGTGGTTTGGGCTCATGGATCTTAAAGGGGTAACAGCTGAAATGGATCTGAATGTCCTGAAGTCTTTTGCTCTAATGTGATAACACTCGAAAAAAAAACTCCCTGTGCTTGGTTGAGAATGTCTTATCACTCTTCACACAGCCGAACTGAAGGGGAAGTTTTGTGCTACAGTCGTGTGCCTGTTTGAATGTCCTTATTTGTACAGAACGCTTATCAGAACAAGTTTAACGCATTTGGTAACATGAACTTTAATGGAAATCACACTGAACAGGACATTTCTAGTGCCGCCCTGCCCTCTGTTTATGTACAACACTGCTTGTTCTTTATTCCTGTTCTTTGAACAAGCGTTTATAGTGATTCTAGTGCTGTATCTGACAGCTTTACAGCTCTCTGTATAGTGTGTAGTGCTTGTATCTGGGTCATTTTTCTCTGCTGATGTGGTAAACAGTAAATTAAAAGTATTTATTAGAAACTTCACAACTTCTTTGCTTTAGTATCGTCTCAAAACACTGATCAGACTAAAGTCAGTGCATTATAACATTCTCTTTAGTTAACCCAAAAATTACATGATGATTTGTCTTTTTTATTTGAAATCATTTTCATAACAAACTCAAGGGACATGTCTGTAACAATATTTTGAGAATGACCCATATCCTGCATGTAAATGATCTAGAGCATGTGAATATAGTGTGGGTTAGTAGATCTATTTCTGTCATTGTCGTATTACACTAGTAACTCTTCTAGGTAACACTTCTGTGACATTGTAAAAACAGTACAAATACTTTTGAATTTCTAAATCAGCAATCGTCCTTCAGAATACACTGATTAGATGATGTGTCTCATCAGAACTGGTAAAGTCACTCTAGTGTAACATGTCATAGAATAGAATAGAATTCTTTTGTAATTATGTAATAATTTTTTTTTGTAATTAATCATTATTTTGCATGTTCAAATTAACATGCATAACAAGAATGCATTTTAAAATATTCAAAAAAGTCAACGTGAAATAAAAAATTGCAACCTAATTTTCTTTTCTGTTGTGACGTAAGTGAAAGTGAGGTGAAATGGCTTCTCGGATTATGGGAATATGAAGGAATATGATTTTGTCCTCTGGGAATTGATTAGGTCATAGAAAGAGGGCTTTGCAAACCAAATGTTTTGTGCAGACTCGCATTGTGTGAGATATATTATAAATGGAGCAGCTCTGGAAAAACTGTGGGCTTGAAATTGTAAAGTGTATGATTTTTTCCCATGCTTTAACATTGCAAAATTAGAGTGGTAATTCATGTGACATTAGAATGTTTTGGAAATCATAAAAATCATATGAATCTGGGTGATATGGCAATAAAATGTCTTTTTTTTTTTT
>NW_015784214.1:0-1423 GCF_001515625.1 Sinocyclocheilus rhinocerous | reverse complement strand
TACCCTGGATCTTTCCTCCAGTTTGGTCATCATGACGATGTTTGAGCTCCGCTGCTCCCAGATCATCCGCCAGAAATCGCCGAAGGTCTCGGGCAGCGCGCCTTGAGTGGCGATGTAAGCGTTCTGCTTCCGGTAGCCGTCGATGTAGTTTGCATTGATGTAATCGCTGCCTGGAATACCTGCCAACACACAGCAGAACACACTGAGAACCAGAAACTACACAACCGTTTGAGCTCTGAGTTGAATTTGAGTGTTTTTAGCATGATGCTAAAGTATTCTGCTAGCGCAATGCTAGGTGTTTTTTTCATGCACTGGTCCATTTTGAGATTTTGGTCTATTTTGTTTCCTTAACATGTCTTCATTCAGACTAGAGGAAAGAAAACATCCAAAATACACATTACAGTGTTTATCTTATTGCACTTCATCTAAAGGCATATGTAGATTTTTACTTGCAATTTAAATTTTAAAAGTTTGCGGGTGCTAGTAATTACATTGGTGCCGTGACCCGGATGGGAGTCTGACGCTAGACTCTGCGGTCTTTAGCCTCCTTGTTAATGCGCCCGTCTCACATGCCGGCGATTTCATTTAATTAGATAATGTCTCGTTTGCATTTAACCATAACATTTCAGAAAACCTCAAAAAATAATTGCCTTAATGGACTGTGAATAATCAGCTGGGACAGTAAGTATGGTAATTTATTAGTTCAAATGATCACTCTCTTGTGCCTTAAAGATGCTTTAGACGAGCGTCGCTCAAACTGACTTTCATTTAGAGACTTTCAGCACGTTTAGTTTTTGCTCATCATCCATTTGGTTATTAATAGCAAATCATTTAAAAGCATAAGATTTTGCAGACAGAGGTCTGAACACACACTCTCAATTCTTCATTATTTAGTGAGATTTCTGTAAATCTGTCCTGAATCTTCATTTCATACTGTATATATATATTCTGTGATTTCTGATGAGTGAACCTTCATCCTCTGTGAAAGAAACAGTGGAATAAACTGAAAGTGAAGACGTGTGAGAAATCTGGAGAAAATAGAGCGAGGCTTGATTTCTGCTGCTAGACGGCTGACAGCGCATCAATGCTGCAGGAGAGCGGCTCGCAGCTCAGCTCACACATGCAGCGGCGAGATAAAACTCATCCAGCGTTCCCTCGCCCCCGCTCACGCTCGCTCGCTCTGTCTCTACTCCAGGTGAATTATTTTACTGAGAATTAATAAATAAATTAAAAACTCCATGTTTTTCATTTTCTTGTTCATTCTGTGACTGACAGGATAGAAAGACAATTAATCCTGCCTTTCCTTCTCTCTGTTATAGACAAAAGAGGCCAAAATGACACAGATATAAAAAAGCAGATGTATGTGTGTGTGTGTGTATGTGTGTACAGGTTTATATATTCTGGTGGGGACTTAAACCTGACT
>NW_015784213.1:0-1423 GCF_001515625.1 Sinocyclocheilus rhinocerous | reverse complement strand
GCAGGGTTTAGCACCTGCAGATTTGTCCGCGCATCTCGATATGGTGAATTTTGCCTTGTCATTTCAATGGGAAAGACTGTCAGTCAAGAGCCTTAAATACCGAATGGACTGGTAACTTAATCCTCCTAGGACATACAGGGGAGAATGGTGCTGTCAGTTATTTTTCAGAAACTCTTCGCTTACCATATAGAATTGATAAGGATGTTTTTATACTCAAAGATTAGGAAAATTCCTCATTGATTTTGCAGTACTGATGACCCCCATTCATATCTAGCTTTATATAAAACTGAAATATACTGCAGATTGAAGCAATTTTGTCAGGGTGTAAATTACAGGGGGGTGTAAGAGTCTTAACACCCTATAATTACAGGGAGAAAATAAATAAAACTTTGGCATTATTTGTCCACCCCCTTGCCATTTCAGAACTATATAGCTTTCTTTTAGAACACAAAAGGTGAGCAGAATTTAGTTTAGCAGAATGTTCATGCTGCTCTTTTCCTTATAAAGATGTTGAATGGGGGCTGTCAAGCTTCAAAAAAAAAAAAAATCCTTTCCATCATTGTCTCATTATTCCATTATTATACTTCTATACTAGTCTAAATGGCTGCTGCTTTACTAACTAGCAACTGATTATAAATTGAAAACACTTCAAAATAACCAACAAACCAAACAAGAATCAAGCAAACTTCAAAATAAAAGTCTTAAAACATACAAGAACAGAAAATATGTGGCAATATCAGGGTAAAAAAAAGGAAGCACATAATTAACAAATAATGCATTTTATTTACCTGGGGTTGTTGCATTACAAATACATATATTAGATTTGTAATTTGTTGTTGTTAATATTAATAACAATAAGAAAAACTGTATTAAGTAGCTTTAAAGTTGCAACAAATTAATTGTGTGATTAATTTAGAGCTTTATTAACATATACTTTGAGACTATAACATTGAATAGTAATTCTGGAGGTAGACTCAGTGCAGATTACTAGATTTCAGTAATATACAACCTGACAATGTCCACACTGATGTAACTTAAGGCACTATGAAATGTCTAGAGTCAAGGTTAGTCGGGGGGTGGGGTGGGTAGATAAAATACATTGCTGCAGCTACAAATTGCTGCAGTTTCCATATGAAATTACAACTAGTTGTGCTGAAAACTAAGGTATACTCTGACTGAGATGACCAAGATTAGAGGAAGATTTTTTGTTAGTAACAACTTTAATAATAATAGAAAAAGCTGGAGTAAATAGGTACTCGACATGTAACATATGGATCCAGAAGTCCTGGAAATACCATGCAAGTCATATGAAAAAGAGCAGCTTGAGGGTGAGCAGATGATAGTGTGAACTATCCTCGTATACATATGTTGTTGTGAACCTTTTTAAGGGCATCCTACGGTGACCGAGAAGTGCTAAACAAAT
>NW_015784212.1:0-1423 GCF_001515625.1 Sinocyclocheilus rhinocerous | reverse complement strand
AATCGTGAATCGAATCGTGACTTGAGTGAATCGTTACATCCCTAATTATTATCAATGTTGAAAGAAATTGTGCTGCCTAATATATTTTTGTGGAAACTGTGATACCCTTTTTCTGGATTATTTGATTAATAAAAAGTCATTTTAAAAACAGAATTTATTTTAAATGTACATTTCTGGTAACATAATAAATGTCTTTACTGTCAATTGCTGAAAAAAAAAATCAATACACTGAGAAAGGTAAAACAACACGGAAGGTAAATCTCATTAAAACATGTCTATCACATTTTGCATAAAATCAAAGGAACAAAATAAAAACTGTAGTCCTATAGAAAAAATGGTCTTACTGAGCTTAAAGGAGCAGGAATTCTCCACTCCAGTCACATGATGTCCAATACACTTCACTTCCTCTCCACTCTGCAATATAAACCCATTCACATGGACCTCCAAACGTTCTGTCTCCTGGGATGTGGAGTTGACCGTGGGACCCTTGGCTATTACATGTTCTTCAAGGACCTCATGCCAGTCCAGAGTGGGCACAGGGTAACCTCCATGCCAGCTACATATGAACAAGACATCCAATGGCTCGTTTACGATCTCCCAACTGCACTCTGGATGACTCTCCGGAGCATCTGAAATAGACGTTAGAGACCATTAAAGCATACAGTATATAACACAGATCTAACAAACAAAACAAAATCTATACAGATAATGGCACCTGAAATTTTTTTTTTAAATATGAAAACATATGTCTTACAGTAAACTAGCAGCTCCTGTCTCTTGTTCGCAGTTGTCTTGGAGAGTGTATTCTGGGATGTACAGCTGTACATCCCTTGATCGCTCGGTTGGATGTTTGTTATGGAGAACTCAAGGAACGATTTGTTCCCAGACACCCTGTCATAACTGTCCAGCGCCAAATCTTCAACAGTCCATGTCAAGTTTTGTGAGGGAAAAGACTCACTGGAGCAGTTAAAATACACATCTGAGCCTTTTTTGACATATAATGTTCCATTCTGTAAGAGAGTTGCTGGTTGTATGGCCAGTGAGACGCTAGTTGGACCCTCTGAAATATAATACAAATGTACGAGCAATAATTATTCATTTGACTCAACCACCTGTTATTTCAACCATCATCAAAAATGTTTCTTTAGAACTTCAGAATTAATGCAGATTACTTACGTTACACATCAAACGAACATTTTGACTTTCAATTACACATATACAGTGACTACCATACAAAAGTTTGGGGTCAATTAGATTTTTTTATATTTTTGAAATAAGGCTTTTATGCTCATCAATGCTGGGTTTATTTAATCAAGTAAAAATATTAGTGTAACATTATTAGAATTTTAAATAAACATTTTCTATTTTAATATATTTTAAATGTAATTTACTTCTGTGATGGCAAAGCTGAATTTTCAGCATC
>NW_015784211.1:0-1423 GCF_001515625.1 Sinocyclocheilus rhinocerous | reverse complement strand
ATGACCTACATGTCTTGGCGTGGAGCTGCGGGTCCCCTGTAATTCAGGGCCTTTTGTTTTCCACAGTGCAGTAGACAGAAACGTGTTTTGTTGATCATGCAAATTCCTGCGGATGTTGGCATAGCATGAAGGGGAGGGAGGGAGGAATAGTGAGGGGATCAAGAGGGACAGACATTAATTCATCAACTCACCATCATCAAGCACTAAGCGCTTACAGATTATAACATCTGATGCACGTCATAAGTAGACTGAAGGACAAAATCATTCACGCTGTGTGGCTCCACTGCATAACACATCCTGCAGGAAATTATTACCAGTCTGTAGTTCCATTCCTAAAATTGAACTGAATTCAAATCAGTTTGGGGGTTATAAATAAAACATTCCAAAAACAGAATCTCCTCAATTAGTCTTTGATCCTGATGCCAAAGATGCCATGTGGAGGAAAGGGTCACTGTGCAATTGAGGATATTCACGAGATGCAGCCAACAGGAAAACTGCATATTGTGATGGTTGTATCTAAGTGGCCAGTGTTCGGTCACTTGACTCCCAGGGCTATTTTTAGGGTGTGTGTTTGTGTGTCCAGGTCCTGAGCAGGATGACTGAAGCTGAATCAGCACAGCCAGCGGCCCGACCCCTGTGAGCGCTTCCTCCTCCTCTTACAGATGTAGTAGATAGGCAGAGCAAACAAGCCTGCGGAGAGATCAGTCACAACACAGGACAGCTCGGTCACACCGCAACGAGGTTGAAAACAAGAAACTAATCTAGCCATTCGATCATAGTATAAAGTTATGTGTGCCATTAATGTGCTTTACAGAAAAAAATAAACAAAGAAAATATATATATATAAAACTGAAGCAAATTCAAACATAGATACATAAATAAAAATGTTTTGGTTCAGTACACATGTGTACTGAATGAATACAGTTTTTTTAACCAATGCATGTTCAGAACTTCTGTGGAAGTTGAGCTATTGATATTTAGAAACTCTTTTTGCAAGGTATATTGATTTATTTGGGAGCGCAATAATTCAGACTACGTTTCGCTAAAATATTTTGCATCCAGAAGTGGAAGAACAAATCTCTTCTGCCAATTACAACAGAACCATAAACTGCAGTATAAAGAGTGTTGCAGCAGTACCGACTGACATTTTATTAAAGACAAAGCTATAGATTGTTCAGTAAACTACTGTTTAATAAAAAAGAAAAAAAGTTGTATTTTTAATTAATTACTTTTTATGCATTTGTTTATTTATTGTTTATGGGATTTGCTGTCCCATCTTCAATTTTATTTTCATTATTATAAAGATTTTATTTTTTACTTTCAGGACTATGAAGGTTTTTTTTTTTTTTTTTAGCATTGTGCACTTCTCTCCAAATTCCTAATTCCTGTAAGTGTCTGATTACTTTTTTTGAGTGTGTTTTTC
>NW_015784210.1:0-1422 GCF_001515625.1 Sinocyclocheilus rhinocerous | reverse complement strand
GGCTCACCCCTTCATTTATGTGTATGTATGATCTGCATTGTGTTGTGGATTTATTGATTTTTATTAGACAAATTTTAATTAGTTATTAGTAAAAAAATGGTTGTGTGTTCAGGGGGCAAACTTAGGAAAAGTAGACAAGTCTTGTACTACTCAGATTAAAAAAAGGAGGTTTAAAGTGATTTTTTTTTATGGTGCTTTTTTTTTTTTTGGACAACCAATGGTCACTGCTTTCTCTTTATGAAAAGAAGCAGTATTACTTCAGAAGGTCTCCTTTTGTGTTCTAGTGGAGGAATAAGTCATATACGTAAGTTTGGAACGGCATGAGTAAATAATGAAAGAGTGTTTATTTTAGGGTGCACTATCCCTTTAAGTAACCACCTAGCAACTGTGTTTTTCAGAGGCAAGCATGACTATGTGATTAATGTTTGATAATTTAAAATAACTTTCTTTAAACATCATTTTAATCTTTATACAACAATGTTTTAAATCTGTACCTATTCTGGCATTTAAACTTAATTCTACCTTTCACATCAACATAATTTCTTGTAGCCTAGTATGCATTTAAAGGAATAGTTCATCCAAAAATGAAAATTCTGTCATTATTTACTCACTATATAATTTCAAATCTGTGTGACTGACTTTCTCTTGTGGAATGTAAAAGAAGATATTTTGAGAAATGTCTGTGTTTTTTTATGTTGTTTGGTTCCCAATGTTTTTCAAAATATCTTGTTTTGGGTTCCACAATAGAAATAAAGTATATCCATCCTTGTGAGGTAACTGAAAATAGCCTGTTTTTCTGAAGAACATCCCTTTGGTTCACTGCCTGTAAGTTTATTTCCATTTAATCGAGTTTGAAACACTATAAGTATATGTCTCCTGCAAGAATGCAAGTTGAAGACTGGCCCTGTTCGTTTTCCAGTGAATAATAATCATGGCTGAGGATGTTATGTTATTTGGATTGGATGATAGTGATTATACAGCCAATGGATCCCAGTAAGGCCTGTGAATTATTCATCCCTCCCCTGGCTGGGTGAATGATTCATGCTGAAGAGGGACCCCTCCTTCCCCTACGGTTCACTCAGCAGAGGGGGCGATATAATTGTGGCTTCCTGTCCAGCAGTGCGTTTTAATTAAAGATCACACATCGACCTGCATCTCCTGTACCTGGGAAAATCCCCACCCTTTCTTCCTGTTAGAGAGTTTTGTAAGAGGCCTGTAGAAGAAGAGGTCCTCCTCAGAGGCTGATGGTAGTGCCTTGTTAGAGGTGGAAATACGGAGTAGCGATAAAAAATAGTATTGCACCAAAATGATAATCATTTCACAAATTTCAGTAACTGACTTGAGACTGAAAACAAATGATTTATTAAAGTTGTAAATAAATCAAATATTATTAAGGTATGTTTTGCAAGGAAATACTGTGTC
>NW_015784209.1:0-1423 GCF_001515625.1 Sinocyclocheilus rhinocerous | reverse complement strand
TTTTTTCCTCTCCAGACTTGTCATCATTCATTTATGCTATTTATTGCAGGATATCTCTCTTTGGAAGGCTTTCAGACTTATCCTTAGTCATATTTACTTTCATAAAATCCTTTAATTTGTCTGTTCACTCCCCTGCCTCAGGCCTTTGAAAATGTAATGAACCCATTACAATGCACCTGTAATATTTCAGAGTAAATGCGCTGATGTCTTGCTCAATGCTCACCTGCTCAACTCTTCTTTACTTGAAAAGTGATGCATAGACAGAAAGCATCAGTTTTACTAGCTGTAGAAAGCAAGAAGCCATGATTCAGAAAATAATATTGAAGATAACAGTGGAGGAAAAACTGTTTTTGTTGGCATCAAGACACCTTTACTTTCATTTTATTTACCAACTAAAATTGGTGCAATTTCAGACTACGTGTCATAATTATCAGAGCATCCAGCTACGAAATTGCTTCATATGTCAACAGTACAAAAAAAAAAAACAATAAGATTGTTACAGAATTCAGATATGTTTATATTGATATGCTGGGCAGGCATGCTTGGAGACAATGTAACATGCAAAGAAATTAAAACCATCTGTGCATATATGTAAACCATGCAAAATGTGTGTGTGTGCACGTGCATCCATAAAAGTCCCTCAAACATTATCTTATGTTAGCACATTGTTAGCATCTTAGTTAAGAGCGTAACATCTGTAGTATCCAAAAATAGACAGCACTTAAGGGAATTAAAAACATGTCTTCTAATCCATAATCTAGATGGGGTTATTCTGTCATTGCATTAAAATCGCTATAATGAGCCCACATACAGGTTAACAGCTGTGTGCAACCGATTGAGCTGGTGGCACACAGACAACCATTCGGCCTCCGTTACATACAAACATCCACTCCCTGTCTGGGCAGTTACAAATGAATGACACGGTGTAAATATCTATTAAAGTATTGCAAAACTCCTAGTGTCCACTCTGCACTTTATGTAACCAGTTTTTACGCTTTAGATGAAAATTAAAATGCTGTGTTGGCAGTGTTCAACAAGAAAACATACTGTATATTAAAAGATCTTATATAATAGATAAAAACACAAATTTTTTTCAATTACAGGGGAAAAAACGGAGGGAGAGGCCACTTCTGGCCCATGAGTGCACAACTCACAATGTTTCCATACCAAATTCAGCTGCCGTTCTTAAGTCGTATCTGGCCAATGCAAGACTGTAATTAGGGAACTAAATGCTGCACTAAGTCAGAATGTGGTTTTGCAAGCATTTCCAAGGGACAACCAGTCTTGTGGCCTGTGGTTTTTATCATCAAATGCAAATTGCACAGTTGAAGAGGAGTGGCACTGACTCACAGGCTTCATAAGGTCCAGGAAGCCACTCGGCTCGAACATTCATGTGGTGCAATATGTCAGAAGCAACATATTC
>NW_015784208.1:0-1412 GCF_001515625.1 Sinocyclocheilus rhinocerous | reverse complement strand
CAGAGTTCTTTCTAATTTCAGCAAAGTAATTATTTCCTCATTTAGGCTTTGAAAATTCAAAGTCATTACTCAATACAAGATTATGTTAAGACAGCATTTTAATGGGGCTTCCCATTACATATCATAACATTATATTCACTTATGTATTTATATCCCAAATGTTTACTATAACTACTTACAACATACTACATTATTTTGTCAGATGTGCAGCGTATTCAGTCTGAGCATTATGATTCCTCTTCCAAAGCCTCATGCTCTGTTCGCTCTTTGGCTTTTAAAAGTACATGAGAGAGAATTCATGAAAGTTTGATTACTGTAAACACAATCAAATGCAAAAGATTCTTCAGACTTCAGACGTATTCACAATGGGTCTTACTATATCCCTGCTGTTCATTTGTCTTTCAAAAGCATAGTTGAAAGAATGTTGCATCCCAATACTGGCCTGTGGCCCTCATTTAAAATCATGGTATTAATCATTTATGAGGAATCTGTATTTTAACATTGCTGCCTTGATGACATGGCCTGGTTTGGACCATAGTGTAAATGAAAGTTGCAGGAATAGCTCAATTTAAACGCGGTCATATCCGCTCTAAAGGCATAGTTATTGAATAATGTAAATGAATGATGAAGTATTGTATCCTTAAACTTCTGTTATAGGATCATACATTTCTAATAAGCTGCAACACAGTCTTGTGTCTGTATGGCTCTGTATAGTTCAGGGCATCATTTTCATGACGTTGAGGAGGCACTAATTATGTCATGCTGTTCACAGACTGCAAATTATTCTTTATTGCAATAGAGCCCTTCAGTTATGATGTCAAACCGGAAGGATAATTCGCGATAGTTTTCCTTCAGGAATTTCTAATGGCTTTTTAAAATAGTGGTTTTGGATACATGAGTAAAATAATGTCAGTGGTTAACAATACTTGAAGAGACATTCACAACATGAGTTACAATTTTTTGAACCACTATATAAAAAATGTGTGTAATAATAATAATAATTACACCAGATGAGACCCTGGTTAAAATAATTTTAATAATAACAGTAATATTAATAACAATTTTTAATGTTAATTTGACTAAGAATCTTATTTGACAATGTAACACCATCTTTTATGGAGTAAAAGAAAATGTGAAAGACTCTTCAGGTAATGGTAATACAGATCTTATTTTATTCATAAATCCAAATAATAATAATAATAATAATAATAATAATTAGAAATAGGGCTAACACTTTAGTTTAGGGACCAATTCTTACTATTAACTAGCTGCTTATTAGCATGCATGTTACTACTAAAGCACATATTAATGCCTTATTCTGCATGACCATTTTAGATCCTTTAATCCTACACCTAAACTTAACAACGACCTTACTAACTATAAGCAGCAAATTAGGAGTTTATTGAGGCAAA
>NW_015784207.1:0-1422 GCF_001515625.1 Sinocyclocheilus rhinocerous | reverse complement strand
GTCTGAATACTTTCCGTACCCACTGTATATATATATATAAAATTTAAAATGTATATAATATATATTTAAAATGCATATAAAGTATACAAAAAATTAAATAATTCAAATCTAAAATCTAAAATAAATTTAATTTTGAGTCCAACAATTTGAATTGCTTTTTAAAAATTGTTAAAAAAAACAAAAAAATAAATAAAATAAATAAATAAATAAATATATCATGTAAAAGTATATACATTTAAAATAATATAAATGTAAAATACATATAGACATAAAATACTCAAATAAAAAAATATATAAAAATACAAGTTAAATATATAAAAAAATAAAGAATGCATCAATTTAGAATTGCTGTTGAAACACTTCAGAACACAACAATGCACAAAAACAAACTTGTGTAGCAGCATTTGCATTCACGTACTTCTGTCGAACTTTCTAGACTCCAATACATCTTTTGCATGCTAATCTACTGTACTAAGCACTACAGTGTTACTGTGCATTTAAATGTGTGATTTCATAAGCATTTCCATGCCACTTACAAAGCTCTTTAGGGAACATTAGACTGCAATAAAGTGCCGGCGTTAGAGCGAACGGTCCTGACAGCCCATAATTATCAGCAGCAAAGTCATCATGACTGCCTCTGCAGACCAGCAGCGATGGACACGTACAGAATGATAAATGCACCTCGTGGTGGTAGAAATGTGTCAGCTGGTAAGATTTTGCTGTATCATGTATCATGCACAGACCGCAGTATCAGCGGACAGGACTGCTTTACATGTTTTACTTGAGTGACAAAGCAACACAGATGTTTCTAAAGAAAGGCTTTCAGAAGCATGCTATCTAAAGGTTGTTGTCTGCTCAGACCTGTAAAACAGCATCAACAGGCTATTCTTCACTGCTGGACTGCTGTAAAAGTGTGTCAGGTGTGCAGGTCTCGCTTTAGCCTGACAGGGAAGCATTAGAGGTTTTGTGTTTGGTTTCTGCTGAAATCCCAAAGATTTCCTTACCACGGTTAATGATTTGCATGACACTAAACCCCGTAACCAAGGTAAAAACACACTTGAGGTTGTGTGCTTCTGCTTCAGCAATTAAAACAACAGGGCTCAATAAATACATGTATTAATGAGTGAGGCTCATGAAAACATGCTCAGACCTCAAAATCAAAAGAAAAACGGCATTTTGCATAAAGATAACATTTTTGCATTGTGGCATTTTCATGTGAATTAAGCACATTTTCATTACTGGATTGCTTCAGAAAAGTTTGTTTGCTTTTTGTTTATTGAAATGTATTATATTTTGTATAGTTTTTATATTTCAATATTTTGTAATATGTTTATATATTTTGTAATTCCCATTATTCTTAATGATGGTGATTCTTCTTACTGTAAGTCAATATTTTTTTTATTTAAATATGCATAAATGAAA
>NW_015784206.1:0-1407 GCF_001515625.1 Sinocyclocheilus rhinocerous | reverse complement strand
AAAAACATTAGGTTTAGAAGTAGGGAGTGGAAAACCGTATAAAAACTTCTGTTGTTTTTATACTGTCTTTTCATTCTAAACATAATTATGGAAAAGTCTTCACCATGATAGAAAAACAAAACTTGTTTTGTGTGTGTGTGTGTGTGTGTGTGTGTAAAAGTTTGGTTAAAAAATAAATAAATAAATCCTATTCCTAAATTGGTGAAATCCTGTTTTGATGGAAATCAAGTTTGTGATGACGTAAATATCATTATAATATCTTATATTATTTTAGTATGAAAACCATTGTGTCTGCGACACCTCACTAATTTTTATTAGTAAATTTATGGATTTATTCAAATTTGTGGATTTATTAAGTAAAGTTTATTGTTTGTGTGTTTGTGCTCTCTTGCTGTCGAATGTCAACAGGGCTTAATACTTTATTAAATACTTTATTATGCACATATATGGACTTCACTCACACTAAATTCCCCTTCAAAAATAAAAATACATACACACACATTACCATGATCAGGAGCAAGTCTAATGTTCACCCTCAGGGAGCTTTTAATATTTCATCTGATGAATACAATATATCAGCATCAGCTCCCATCCACAGCTCCTGTGCCTCCGCAATGGCTTAACAAGTGCAACATTGAATGATGAGATTTTGTATTATGAGAAGTAAATTAAGCTCATTCTTTATTGATGCTATGGCATTTTACCCAAGACTTAAGGTTATATTATTAGACTTATTAAATGGCTGGAGCAACATTTCATCGCAAGAGCTCCACTGCTATTCAAGATATCACTCCAGTGAGGGCTTTTCACATTTACAAAAATACACATATATAACAGTACATGTACACTGAAAATCATTGCAATGCTAGGCAGGAGAGGCGTATATTATGGAAAAATATTGAAAATGAAATTACTGAGATTTGCACACCCACAGGAGATGAGTTAATATAAGATCCCCTGAGACGAGGGGACGGCAGGAGGCAGAGTGCTCTCTGGAAAGATGTGGAGGAGGAGATGTGACAGCGTTTGGTCGGGGGCCAGACAGAATTGCTGATGTGATCCTATGCTAATTGGAGGAAAGAAAAAAAAAAGAAAATGTTTAAACTTGCAGCCAAAGTCCAAGATCAAAAGGCTGTAGCTTTGTATGTGAAGTTACACTGAATGTGTTGGATTGTATGCGTATTTATTAGTGTATCACTGTAGTATTGTTCATATAGGATTAGGGATTTGACCAAACACCTAACCCTGTTTGGATGGTTCAGAAAAAAAGTGTATCATTACTCAGTCTAAGAGATCAGACTTAAAATTTTGATAAAACAGACAAAAAATATAGACATATATAGACCCATAGACTTACGATAAAGGTAGCTCTTAAGTCGTGTCTAGAGAACAGAACATCATAGAGAC
>NW_015784205.1:0-1417 GCF_001515625.1 Sinocyclocheilus rhinocerous | reverse complement strand
TCAAATCACAAATTGTTGCAAGTTAGCTTGATATAATTTCTAAGTTATTAATATCATACAGAGGCATAACGCTAAACAGCTTCTGTGTCCGTTTCTCAAAATCATTCATTTGATGTCACAAGATGGCGCCAGTGAGTCCTAAATAAACATGACCGAGTGGAATCAAGACTTCATCTTTCCACAGTAGTTTAATTGTACAGTATAACTAATATTAATGCAATACATGCAATCTAATGTGACTTTTATTCAATCTCCAGGTCATAGTCATCAGATTTAGCAAACGAATGACCTTTCTATGGCTACATAATCTATTTTCCTGTAGATCTCCAATACAAATACACCATGAGGAGAGCAAATGATGAAATCAGGACCCAGACAGCATTCACGGTCGTCCATAGCAGACAGTAGATATGACATGAAAACATATGGGCCAAATTTTCACCATGTATGTTTATAACTGGAGGGAATTATGGAAATGTTTTTGTGGTTAACATTTGAAAAAACAGATGTCTCTTGCTAAAATCGAGCAAATAATCAATACATTTACCAATACGTTATTGATTTGAACCACAACACTGATTTGAACCTCAATTATGTTCAAAATACCCATAAAATAGCTGCCTTTACTAGGTGTCTGCTGGATGTTTTTAATATATGACTGTTCTGAAGTTCCTTTTTTGTTGTGACTTAGAACATTTCAATCAAATTAACTTTCAGTTACTATCTGAAACTGTACTTAGCTTTCATTGGAGCTAATATCCCCTTCAAAAGCAGCACCAGTGTCCCGCTCACTACAGTGGATCATTCTAACACTGTAATTACCTGCTACAGGAAGAGATGCTTGCAGTGCCTGATGGGATATTTAATCATCCTGAACAGGAAGAGTAGTACATTGCCCACATGCTCGTGGCATTTCCAGACCCACCCAAGCAATATAAAATATGAAGGTCAGAGCTGCTTCGTTGGTTTTTAGCAGCTGGACTCCATCTGTTGATGTAAATGAACCATAAAATAGTGGACTCTATGTTGTCAGCAAGGTCACTGAGCAAAAATCTTGATGGCACAAGTTCACTATTAAACGCAAACGATATATATAAACTATAGATACTATTAAACAGTTTATTCACACTATCTCAAAAGGTTGGGCTCGGTAAGATTGTTTAATGTTCTTGAAAGAAATCTCTTTTGCTCAACAAGGCTACATTTATTTGATCAAAAATACAGTAAAAACAGTGCAGTAATATTGTGAAATAATATCACAATTTAAAAGAACTATTTTCTGTTTTAATATGTTGTCTATATTTAATATATTGTAATAATATATTGTAAAATGTAATTTATTGCTGTGATGGCAAAGTTTAATTTTCAGCAGCATTGCTCCAGTCTTCAGTGTCACATGATCCTTAAGAAATCATTC
>NW_015784204.1:0-1422 GCF_001515625.1 Sinocyclocheilus rhinocerous | reverse complement strand
CCCACGAGCCGCCACTGAAGGCCAGTTCCACAATGGCATCATCTTCCTGGAAGTGACATCATTTTGGAGGGAAAACAACAGCACAAACATCTAAGTATTAGCAATGGATTCTAATGGGACTTTTGCTTGCTGATGTTTTGTGATGTTAGTTGGTTTGGGTCATTTTGAATCCTTCCATCCTTGAAATCAGTTTGATAATAATAGCTGCTCATCACGGTTTGACGAATTCAGTTTCATTCCTCTTCTTAAACTGTCAATGTGAGAGGAATTTATTTATTGAGAACAAATGTAGGGTGGGATGTTTTGATGAAAGTTTATAAATCAATCCAAATAAAATTAATAAACTGGGTTAAGATAAGATCAATATTGATTTCATGTTGAGTTTAAACTAGATTTGTTCAAATGCAGTTTTGGCGTTTAGAGCCAGTTTAACCATTGCAAATTATGCAGTGTGCATTACCATGATATGACTTTGCTAATTTGTTATGTCTGCTTTATTTTTGCTATCCATTCTGCCTGGCAAAACCTATCAAATAGTAGAAAATGTTTTAGTTTCTCTAGTAAGCACACTTATACATTCACAAACTGTCATATATATCATCCTGTTATAATCAGTATTCAGAAGGTACAGGATGCATTATCCGTCTATTTGATTTATTTCATGTTTAATATTCTCTTGAGTTTCCAAAGTGAAACTTTATGTCTGATTATTTAGTACTTTGTGCTCAATTATGAATTTATCATACCGTAACGTGGATTTAAATTGCTCACACTGAGGTGTAATTCTTTATGACAGTTGACGCCAGCAACAATGAACCCAATTTCCTTCTTTTCAAAGCTCCACATGCATTATCACATGTAATTATGCAGAAAGCTTAAAGCGGTTAGAAAACTGATGATTGAAGGTAAGAAATGTCAGGCACTCTTCAAGCCGCGGGAGCTGATACAGTGGAGCTGATTCACGTGTTTCCCAAGGTACATATTTAAAGTGGTTAGTTGGAGGTGGTTTTACTGTCAGTTGCCAAAAGAGCAAGGGCAGCTTTAAAAAGCCACACGTGGAGGGTCACGTTAGAATCAGGCCAGTAAAATCTGAGTAACTGAGGCCAGAGGAGACTGAAAGTCCTGTCCACGAGATCAGCAAATGTCTCAGCGGCACACGTTTCAAGCTCCATTACAGACACAATATGCCAGTCTTGCCACCGCTGGGATGAAGAGCTCAACATGTTCTGTCCCAAAACAACAAGCTAATGGCCCATTAACCGATGATGGCCTTGATGTGGACAGCGGCCCTC
Organism: Sinocyclocheilus rhinocerous; assembly: GCF_001515625.1. Taxonomy (NCBI): domain Eukaryota; kingdom Metazoa; phylum Chordata; class Actinopteri; order Cypriniformes; family Cyprinidae; genus Sinocyclocheilus; species Sinocyclocheilus rhinocerous. The sequence goes on along the minus strand of NW_015784204.1, from coordinate 130 downwards.
TTGACATCTGCGGAGAGGACGGGATGTTCTAGAAACTCAGTCTGGCTTGCAGGCGTTCTGTAGGGTGAGGATTCAGTATCGAGGCGAGGTTTATTAGTGAAACTTCAACAGCAGGGTTGTGTGCCATTAA
>NW_015784203.1:0-1422 GCF_001515625.1 Sinocyclocheilus rhinocerous | reverse complement strand
GACACTAATGAAGAAGGATTAATTGCTGTTATCATCAAGGACTCTCCATTAATGCCCTTATTTAATACAAGTCGTCCACATGTTCGTCACGGCAATAAACTCCAGAGCTGAAATAGCTCTCAAATCTCAGTGTGCTGTTTGACTCAAGTCTCGACTCAACGGATGCTGAGACATTGAGCCTGTGCTGTTGTTCTGATATTGTTCTGATGTTATGTGCATCAGGTGTTAGGTCGTTACTTCTGTTAATTAGTGTCAGCCTGTGAATGCAGATTTGTGATTTCATTAAACTTTAATTTAGTTTAATCCTTCATTATTTATTTCTGCTTTATTGTGCCAATGTGTTTTATTGGATATCTTGGACTGGGAAAATATTTATCTATAGGATATAAAGCTGCATGTTTTTGTATTGTTTTATTATTATTATTAATATTATTATTATGTGGTATGTGGGAAATCATCTCGTCCCATTGAAGATTGTATTTCTGTCAAAGTATAATATTAAAGATAAGTAAAAATATGATATTCTAGTCATTGTATTCATTAATTAATAACCAGTTATTTCATCGCTGAGATATTATTGTAGTTTTTTTTATATTTTGACTTTTTGTTTTTGTATTTTCTTGTTTTCATTTTAATGTTATCTAATGTTTTCATTTAATTTGAATGTATTTTATTGTTATATAATGTTTTTATATTTATTATATTTGTTTTCATTTTATTATTAACGTTTTAGTAATTTTGTTGTGAGTTTTTGTCATTTTTATTAGTTTTATTTAAATATGTCTAGAAAGTTTTTTTGTATTTTTTTTTTATTCCAGTTTAAGTATTATTTTAGTTAATCTAAAAGAAAATAAGATATTTTGCCTTGGCATCTAGCTAAAATATATTTTATAAACATTATATTTTATTTAAGTTATATTAAGTTTAGATTATTTATTATATTAAATTTATATTATTTCAAGTAACAAAAACGTTTTATGGTTTTAGTTTTAGTTAACTATAATAACCCTGTTTATTAGTTTTTGTTAGTTTTTCATTCATTGTTCTCATCATTTGTTTCCTTTAAAAGTGCACAGATATAAAAATTCTGTGTACAGATAAACTGATAATTATTTCATGTTATGGCTGATATTAAAATTCACTACTATTTGGTCTAAATAAATACAAAAATAAAACCAAAGACAGTTGTTTAAATGCTACAAATGAATCTAGGTCTCACAACATTATAATCTACGGCATGAAAAGTGGACATTATTCGAAGTATATTCGAAGTTTACTAACAGTATTATTAAATTATCAGTGTTATTAAAGATCAACCTTGAGTGAGTATAAATGGCGAAACTGTCCTAAATGTAAAAATTGGGGAATGAGCAGCAAGATTAAATATTTAGTATCAACCAAAACCAATTATATGAATAAAAT
>NW_015784202.1:0-1400 GCF_001515625.1 Sinocyclocheilus rhinocerous | reverse complement strand
TAAAAACTGTAATATTGTGAAATATTATTATAATTTAAAATAACTAGTTTTGATGATCGAGAAACATTTCTTATTATTATCAATGTTGAAAACAGCCTAATATTTTTGTAGCAACAGTAATCTTTTTTTTCTTTGATATATATATATATATATATATATATATAAAACAGTATTTATTTGAAACAGAATTCTTTTGTATGATAATAAATGCAAAAGTCTATTGTCAACTTTGATAAATATATTGCATCCTCTCTGAATAAATGTATTAATCTGTTTAAAAGAAAATCTTACTCACCACAAGCTTTTGAAAGGTAGTGAAAAAAAATGAATGCTACAAACCTCCTTCAATAACTAACATTTTTTTTTAGTAATTATTTTTTTAGTATTGATGTTTAAAGCCATACAGCGTATGTTGTTCTTGTTAAATACATTTTCAAATTTTTACAACATTTAATCTTAACAACAGTTAGTAAGTGTAAATTGGGCAACTTTCACATTTGAGTCTCAGAAAGCAGAAGTGGACACTATGATGTAATTTAACTCCCAGTTAATCATAACCGTAATGTGCAGTACTGAGAATTTTAGATGTACATTTGGCTCAAATTCCAAACATGTGCATACACACATACAATTGCTTCTCAAATATGCATTCTCTCATTGTAAACATGCAAAATATGCATAGAACAAAAAAATATAAACTCATCATTTCTGCTAGATAGACTTGTGATGACACAAACACATACCTCTTTTTTCATATAATTTTCTTCCCATGTCTGTTTCTCAATCTCAAGTCTTTCCTTCAGGGCCTTTATTTCAACCTAATGAGAAATACAGACAAAACGCAATTAAAAAGAACCAAAAGAATGAGATACTATTCTATATCACCACAAATAAAAGATGCTTTCATGTGACCCCTGCAAACATTGCACCATCAAACACTTGTACACGTCTAAACAGACATGTCATTTGAGTTCTGTGCCTGAAAGCCTCAAGCAAAAAACAAAACAAAAAACAACTGGGTTTAGAAAAGGGATGATGCACAGAATGAGGAAGAGATTATGAGTGCTGCACAATAGACATTTCCTGAAACCTGTAAAACCGGTTGGTATCATTATTACTAAAAGTTGCAACGTATTTACTGCTGGCTTCCTGTTTCTTGTTGATGGTTTGTTTATTAAGACTGACTCACTGCATCATGCTTTAATGCACGTATGCCGTTTAATTGGTTGGCAGTGGTTTGTATGACTCTTTACTGTGCATTTTTTGGGCATTGCTCACTAATGGCTCGTTTCCACTGAGCGGTACGGTTCGGTAAAGTACAGCACGGTACGCAATTATGTCCGTTTCCACTGTCGGAAGTTGTGAATGGTACCAAAATAGCGAACCGTACCACTTTTTTG
>NW_015784201.1:0-1420 GCF_001515625.1 Sinocyclocheilus rhinocerous | reverse complement strand
AGAGGATCCATTGGTGAGCAAGTGATGTAATGCTACATTTCTCAATATCTGTTAAAGAAAAAACCTTATCTACATCTTGGATGGCTCGAGGGTGAGAAAATCTACAGCATTTTTCTTTTTGGGTGAACTATTCCTTTAACAAATGAGACCTTGTTGCAAAGTTTTACTAAAATAGTTGTCCTACCTGAATAATCTAAGAAGGAATGACCCGGATGTGACATTGTGTCAAAGGCTACTGAGGAATCTGTAAAAATCAGATTAAACTTCAATTAAGATTTGACACACTTTCAGCATTTTATGTCACTTTCCACCAGACCATGCAGGATTTTTGGTGAGAATGTTGTTTAACATCAGTTTACCTGTTGTATCAGCTGGTGATTTTGATTGGGCTCCATTATCAGCCGTGCCTGGAGATATTATGAAAGATATTATTAGAAAGAAACATAAAATATTATTACTAATTTAATGCTAGTAAACAGATTAATACTTTACTTACTGATTGAATGAGTATAATCACCGTTCGCATTGTCAACAGACAGGTAATCTGGTCCTGGAGAGTGATATACAGAACAAGAGACGGTTAGCAAGGTAAATGATTGGTTTACCAGACATATTTACATTACTATCTATCTATCTATCTGTCTGTCTGTCTTGTGTCATTCCATCTGTTGTTCTTTCATTCTATCAGTTGTTCTATCTATCCATCTTAAAGCTCCTACACTCATTCCGTAAACTGAGTTATGAGTTCAGTGATCAGTCTGTGTAATTCATACGGATGCATGAAACCCCAGTGACCTCTCGTGACACTAAAAACGTCTCTGAAAGTTGTCGTTACGCCCCCTTCGGAGCCAATGTCAGGATTGTAAGTCTGACAGAGTTTATTAGACGTGTGCTGGGATAATCCCACGGCTACTGGGGTAAAAGCACTCTAAATTTACAGGACCTAAAGGAGCACAGAGCGGCAGCCAGCAGCCATTACCTGGAGGAGCGTCTAGAACCGGACCGCCACTGGACGGGTGCCCTGGACTCAGGCCAGCGGCTGGAAAGGAGAACCAGTGAGAGAAAAAGGACAGCTTTGATTCACACCAGTCGTCATTCAATAAATGATTAGGTAGAGAACAGAATCTGGCTGGTTTATTCTGTCAGTGCGGCCCATAATTAGTACAGCATGACAGCTGGACAGAATGAGGGAAGGCTCTCAGTGCCGTATGTGAGCCGTTTCACAGCATGGGCATAAAAGTAAATCAAGTGAACTTAACTAGTGTGGGACGTCCTATTTGCTACAAGGCCAATGAGATCAGCAGAAAGCAATTCTGATGACCGCAGCCCAAAAGCCATAAACATCAAGCCTCTCTGGTTATGTGAAAAATGGACGCTTACCTGCCGAATCCACCTGAAATGCGAGTCCCATGTGATCTGT
>NW_015784200.1:0-1422 GCF_001515625.1 Sinocyclocheilus rhinocerous | reverse complement strand
CTCAAACAGCCGAAGCACAGTTTTTCACCTTGCATAAATTTTACGCGGTCAGCAACTGGCTTCTCTCTTAATTTGTAACACTTATGTAAGCTGTGCCCTGTTTTTTTACAAAACACACATGTGACTATTTTTCTTTCACTAGTGTTTGTTGTGAAGATCTTGGCAGCTACGGTTTGGTTCTTGGAAGTCATAATGTTCTCGCTCCTGATCTTTGCTTTATAAGACTCACTTTGCCGTAATGCATGGAAGGATGTAATGGGGTTGCAAGCGATGCTAGCCTCTATTGAAAGGAACGTCACAAAATAACTGAAATTTGGGAACCTTCCGTGTTCAAGTTGATATTGTGTGGCTTGTCGGTTCCATCCGGAGCTTAACCAGTCAGGTAACTTGGCAGTAAGCTTTTGATTCTCAATTCCATCATTAAGAATGTGGAGACTGTCATTGTTAGCCATAGCACTTTCGCAACTGCGTAAAAAGTCCACAAATCTTCTCAACTCAGCACTCTCTCTTGAAGCTATTTTTGGCCATGCATGTAGTTTGTCTCGGAGAGCCTTGGCAATTACAAAGGGTTGGCCATATCTTTCATTGAGCAGGTCCCATGCTGCATTGTATGAATCTTCAGAACCGGCCAGAAAATAACCTTCTAAGGCTTCTCTTGCAGCTCCTCCGACATATTTTTGAAGGAAGAAGACTTTCTCCGCGATTGGAATATTCTTTTTCTCTATAAGTGACTGAAAGGATGATTTCCAATGATTAAACTTGAGTGGATCTCCACTAAAGATTGAAGGCTCTGGAATGGGTAGCCTGTTTGCTGTCATGGCTTCAGCTAAGACCTTCACCAGCTCTCGCATGTCATTTTGGAGTTCACTTCTTGGAGTCACATCTCTGAGCGATGGTGGATGCTGACCAGCAATACTTGCTTGATTGATTATCTGCATATGTTTAGGCAACTCAACCTCAGAGTTTTGTAGTACAAAGTCTTGGGTTGGATAGAACTCATTTGCATTGTACACCTGAAGCTTTGCTTTGGCTGCATTAAGCCTCTTTAGCTCTTCCAAACGCTCGAGCTCTCTTTTCAAATTTTCAACTGACCTTTTTCTTGCAGCATTCTCTTCATGCTGTCTCTTTAACAGAGCAGCCTCTTGTCTCTCTCCTTCTATCTTGCGTTCAATTTCTTCCTTTTCTCTTTGAAGACGACGACTTGATGCTGCTGCTTCTTGGTCTGCAACTATCAATTTCTCCTCAGCTTCAAGTCTCTGCAGTTCTGCTTGATGGCTTCCTTGCTCATCCATAATCTTCAACACAGCCTGTGTATGTGCATACTCAACAGCAGCTTCTTGTCTTTTGGAGGAGGATACAGCAGAGTGAATGGAATTAGACTTAGAATTATTACTTTGAAATGAAACACTTGAGGTTGAAGAA
>NW_015784199.1:0-1421 GCF_001515625.1 Sinocyclocheilus rhinocerous | reverse complement strand
TGCAAATTGATGAACAGAGGTGTGACATGTGTTCTTTTCGGCTCTATATATATACATATATAGATCTATATATATACTCTCATTTACAGAACAATTTCTCATCCAAAAGCATCTAGTTTCCACAAAACTCTTAAGCAAAATATATGTGTATGCATAAATATTCTCATTTTCACATCCATTTAACAATCACATTACAAAAGATTAGTAATGAAGCACATTTCAGGACAGGAGAAACCTCCCACTGACTGTTTAAAAGTGTATCAGTCCACTTGTGTCCATTTCCAGAGTGAGAAACATCCTTCAGCAGTCATCTTTTTGGTAAGAAATGAAGCTGATTTGCGCTGTTTGTATCCTGTTGCTTCTTACTCATGGTAAGCCTGTTTGTTTGTTTGTTTAAATTATTCTATCTGGTCCAACTTTTCCAGATTTTAAACTTTGCATGAAAATGCTTCTATGTAGGTTGTTCTACACTCTTAAAAATAAAGGTTCTTCATTGGCATCTCTGGATCCATAAAGACACTTTAACACCCATGGAACCTTTCCATTCCACAAAAGATTCTTTATAGTGGAAAAAAGGTTCTTCAGACTAAGAAAATGAAAATGATTCTTTTAAGAATTTTTCTCTGGGCGACCAAAAATGGTTCTTCCGTGGCATCTCTGGAATCTTTTTCTCCTCTCTTTTTCTGTCTCAGATCTTGCTCTCTTACCATTCACGAGAATGGCATTGAAGTGTAACCTGTGTGTTTCCAAAGGGAATGGGAACCCCTGCACTCCATCAGTACAGACTGTCGGCCTGTGGAAACATCACATTTAGAGCTGGTTTAATAGGTGAGTTCAGCCACCATCACAACCCTTAAACAGATAATACAGAACTTTTATTTGTGTTGCGTCCACAGCTCCTCCTTCTATCCGTTCCTGTATAAGCATGTCGTCCAGCTGGAGCTTTATGCTCACTCCAAACGTGACGGCTGTGTGCTGCAAGACTGACCTCTGCAACTGAGCCAACAAACCTGTAATCAGAATCATTAAAGACTTACATCTGCTGATCTGCCTTTCTGTAGCCTTAGTGGTGGGATTATATGAAATTCTACTAAACACTAAAAGGCTCAACAGTCAAATGTATTGACTAATTGCAACAAAAATGTAACAAACTGCAATAATGAATAACTTTTTGCAAGCAACAATAAAAGCAGTCACGCAGTGCCTATTGTTTCACAGAGGTCACACAAAATGAACAAACAACTGAGAGATATCACTTTAAAATAAAGTTTGTTAATAATGAATAAGGGCCATCTGAAGATTGAAAACTGAGATGTAGTGGCATATTTAATCTTTGGCAGAAATACAAGACTGCTGGTTGATGCTGGTCCTTTTGTTGGTTTATGCTGGTCATGTGCTGGCAAAGGACCAGCACAAACCAG
>NW_015784198.1:0-1421 GCF_001515625.1 Sinocyclocheilus rhinocerous | reverse complement strand
GTTAGACTGATTTTAAAAACTACACCGTGACCTTTCTTCTAAGTGTTAACAGGAATCTAATTTTCAACTGATCATTTACATTAGGCTTTGAACTCTATTGCTACTGAAATGTCTCTCTCTTTCTAAAACCATGCTCCAGATGTGGCTCAAACTCACAACCTCGACATTGCTCTGCTGCGAACTGCCTGTGAGAAAGCCAAACCAGATCGGTCAATTTGAAGGAGAAACCACTAAAGTTGAATACACAAGCAAGTCCCACTTCATGGAAGATAAGCACAAGCTACCTTCAGTGATGCAAGGGTTTAAGTCAAAGACAGATAAGAGAAGTGAGACAAATCAGCTTTCAGAAGTACACATTCTCAAGAAACAAGTACAAGACTTACAGCAGCAGCTAGCTGTTTTGAGTCTGAGCCACAGTCAGCCAGTTCAACATGTCCAGCCTCAAGCCAAGTCTGCTCCTTTTACTGCTAGGAGACCTAGCAAGAACACAGATGAATACTTGATATAGATAGAGTCAAGATACTGGATACTCAACCAATGTAGCGCACACTTTCTGAATCCAGACATGTCCTCAATCATTCAGTGTACCTCAGCCGCTCTACAAGGAAAACAACACTGACTGGCCTGAAAGGAAAGTCAAGTGAAATGGCCCAAGAAATTTTAATGTCCCTTCCAGAGGCAAGCACTATGATGCATATAAAGTGAAGTTTGAAATGCCCTTTAGAGATGATATCATTGTAGTGGACGTCCAAAGACCATCTGTGACTCGAACTCAAGCTGACAATAGAAAGAAGAGAAAGCAGTCAAGGAAAAAGGAAGCAACTTCAAAAGAGAGTGAGGTTGTTGATGCATCATCAGACTGTGATGTTAGTAACAATTGCTCCTACAACACCAATAGACTGCAGAACTCGCAAAGACAGATGCATACCAGATCATCTCGACCGAAAAGAAGACGACGACGACGAAGAAGAAAAGTAGGTAAACTAGTAGATCGACTAGAAGACATTTCCCAACCTGTCCCTGGACTGGCAAAGATCCACGAGTTGGTAGGAGGAGACTGTCAGTCCAGTCATGCTTCCAAAGAGGAGACAGAACAGGTGTACCACCTAAGAAGAGAATAAAGCCTCTAGTCCAATTGAGCTACAGTGACTTTGGCCAACCCAAGGATCAACAATTAACCATTGAGCATCAAGGGATGGTAATTCACATTAAAGATTCGCCAGAGTGGAAGAATCAGCTGTGTCAAACTTTATGGTGTCACCCGATGGCCAAGTGTTCCAGTTGTGCCGGTTCCAGTTCTGCTGCTACCTTCAAAGCCTCTGTTCAGATATAATCCCTCCTCTCATGAGGACATGAGAATTTTAAGCAGGGGGAGAGTGTAACCCTGGGTAAACTTGGGTTAATTAAGCCTTTACATTATT
>NW_015784197.1:0-1345 GCF_001515625.1 Sinocyclocheilus rhinocerous | reverse complement strand
ACACACACACACACACACACACACACACACACACACTTAAGCTCATGACTGCTTCAGCAGCAGTGTACTGTAACTTAACACTCAACAAAGCAGCTATTCAGGACCATAACGCAGTGCACACAGCTCTCAACACTATTTATATATCAGTCCCAAAGAGGTACTGGAAACATGCACATTCGGTTGTGCAGAGAAAACTCTCATCTAACACTTTGTGCTTCAGGTACTCCAAGAACAAAGCATAAAATGTACAAAACTAATAGACGATCATGAATTCCCTCAAGAAATACTAGAGGTCCAGAGGTCAAACTAAAAAACTTCTGTACTAAAATTATTTTAATAAAATCACAATAGTGTGTGTGTGTATGGCAAATAAGGTCTCTTACACACACACACACACACACACACATATATATATAGCCTAGAAATGTCTGCAATGCCAAGACAATCATTACAGTGTAGCGCTTTGATATTGCACATCTTCCTGAAGTTCTGTATTGCTTCTATGGGAAATCATTTTTGAAGTTCTTTCATTGTGAAAGGTTGGACCCCACCTCTCACACATCCAAATACACGCTTCCTCTTTCTTCAGAAGAGGAAAGTGCACCATCGGAAATAAACGCTGCTGTCACAGACCTTTCATTCTCAGATGGAAGATGACTTTTTCTAGAGAAATTTGTCTCACGTTATTTTTATACGGATTTCAGTGGTTTGGGCTTTGTTGAAAGTGAATGTCATTCTTTTCTTCAGAAACATGAACATAATCTATTTATAACATATTTATTGGCAGGCCCATGCAGCTCACCCCACCCAGGGTAATATACTTTTTGTTTGTTGGTCATTTTATGACTCGCCCTAAAAGTTTTTTGGCTCAAGTCTGTTCTAGTCTAGAGTCAAGTCTGTTCACCAATCATTTCTTCAAATAGACCATTCTGCTTTATAACTCTAGTTTGAATGCTAAATTAAGTTATTTTTGATCAACATAGATTGAATACATTTCACAAACACACACATCGGTATACTTGTCGATGGCAACAATGCTGTCATTTTTACTCATCACCATCACATATCAAAGACACAGTTCAGAAAGTTGACAGGCTGTTCCAAGAAAAGCATTCATATACAGGCCATAGATGACTCAGTGACTGTCATCTAGTGTGGTTATCTCAGTCCTTCAGGTTTTGTAGTGATCTGCAAGGCTGCAACTACAGTGGTGTAAAACCTCATTGCTTCAGGGTGAACACCTCGTTCATTGACAAACACACACAGACGCTTAATTGTCTCTCTTTAGCTTCAGATAAAACACAATTTGTGTTGAAATATGTGTGAAAGTGTTCCTTTACATTAT
>NW_015784196.1:0-1421 GCF_001515625.1 Sinocyclocheilus rhinocerous | reverse complement strand
TTAGAATTATTTCAGTTCATATCAAAATCTCTGCCCTTTGATTGCAGTATTAAATCTGTGCACAGTTTCAGACATTGTTCAGATCTAAAAGTCCATAGAGAAGTTGTTCTCAATCTTTTTGACTTAAAGGCCCCTGACTGTCCAACACAATAATCAAAAACTGTATGTTCTTCGATAAGATTTAATATGAGTTAAAATGATTATTGTTTAATACATTACAGGGTTATTATCATTAACTAATACTAAAACTGTCAAAACATTTTTGTAAACATTTTTGTTTGAAATTAAGCTGAAATAAAGTGTACACTTTTTTCAAAAATTAGAAATGTTGCCTTGGAACTGAAATTTTGGCAACTAATTTAAAAAGCTTAAGTTAACTGAAGTTTAAGTTGAAGCTCTAGAATTATTAACTGGTAATAAATAAAAACTGAACGAAATGTAAAACTGAAATGAAAATAAATCATACCTAAATAGTAATATTTAAAAAAAACAAAAACTAATAAAAATGACAAAAGCACATAATGAAATTACTAACATTTTTACTAAAATTAAAATGAAAAATTAAACGCCAATTTTAAATTAATTACAAATATATAGTATAGAAATAATATTAAAATAACACTGATTTATTCATAATAATGTATTAATTTAAATATTAAATAAGTAATTCTGGTTGAGAACCACTACTCTAGCAGAAAGATGTGAATTAATGGGGACTTTTTTTTTTGATAGGAACAACAATAGAGCTACTGTGAAGTAGAATTCATTTATTTACTTTATTCATAGTTTACCTCATATTTGCAAATTTCACAGTACTGAGAGACTCTTACTGCAAAACTGAAGTCCACAAAATAATTTTTTTTTATTTCAGCTGGGGGTTCAAGGAGACGTACAGTAAGTGCCAATTGCATGGTCATTAGCCATGGACAAACTTTACCTAATTGTTTATCAAGGCAGCCCATTTTCTCTTTTAATACACCTTCACCTGAATGAATTCCCACTTCTCGAGTGTCTTTAATGGATAAATTACATGTGTCAAGTTCCAAAAGAGAATTCTGCCTGTGTAACCATTGGACTAATTCAAGCGAATCAATGCTGTGACACAGCACATCCATCTACTCTGATGGTTTGGATCCTGATTAAAACACACTTTTAACCCACTTAGATTTATCACAATTAGCCCATGAGGTCCAGTCAGGGTGTGCTGGTCACTGTCACCTGCAAACCAAGTCCCACAGCGCACCTACATTTGACAGAGCCAAGATGAACGGAGTGTTTCAGAGGTTAATTAAAAATCTGCTCTGTATAAAAGCTCTTATGACGCATCAACGCTGTGACAATCCAATGTGAAACAATCCTACGAGAAGCTCTTGAACGGCCTCTGTGGTGGATAAGGAGAGGTAGTGAGGTGTGGAAAAGGG
>NW_015784195.1:0-1421 GCF_001515625.1 Sinocyclocheilus rhinocerous | reverse complement strand
GAAGAAATAAACTCATCTACATCTTGGATGGCCTGAGGGTGAGTAATTTTCATTTCTGGCTGAACTATTACTTTAAAATCTCTTGCAACTTTGAAAGGCGAGAAAACAACAGCAAGCTGGTCCCGCTGCTCTCTGACCACGGCTCTCACACATGGACGTTATGGAGTTTGAGTGTGGTGGGAGGAGGTAGACATGATCCTATCAGAAGGAAGCACAGCCTCTTTCTCCATCTCTCTCTCTCATGCATACGGCACTCAAGTGCTTCCTGACAGCGGCGCCACCTGCTGTAACCCGACGGAGCCCGTGAATCCAGACCGGCTCGTGGTCAGGTCTGTGTCATTTCCAGCTCACTCATACAAATCCAAGCCTGTTTCCAAAATACATTCCTTCCCAGTGCTGCTGAACATGGAGGGAGCAGGAGAGAGAGAGGGAAAGCAGAGGTTTCGAGTTTTGTTTTTGCACGTTGAGGCCTTGGAATCTGAACTGGCTAACCTTTCCCAGCAGCTGCTGCTGTTTGAACAATCTGCTCTGATCTGAGCGTCACACAGTCCAGAGAAAACACTCATTTGGCCACAAGGGGGCCGACGGGACGCTCGGTCCTCCTTTCTGTCTCTCATACAAATGCGTTTGGTGTCAGTTAACGGACTATTTTTTCTATCATTTCATTCTGTTGGTTCATTCTGTCATTCTATTGTTCTTTGTGTCTTTCTATCTGTTTCTTTCTATCGTTCTAAATTCCCTATCACTTTTTTTATAGTTCTGTAGTTTTTTCCTCATCATTCCACCATTATCTATTGTTCTTTCTGTCATTCTATCTGTTTGTCGTTTTATCTATCATACTTTCTATCATTCTATATTATTTTAATATGTCATTCTGTCAGCTTTCAAACATTCCATCTGTCATTCTTTGTCTTTTTTTTGTCTTTTATCTATTTTTCATTCATTTTGTCATTTTATCTGTTGTTCTTTCTATAATTTTCTATATTTCTGGCTTCTTATTCTTTATTTATTCTACCATTATCTACCATTGTTTTTAACCATTCTATCTGTCCATCATTTCATCGTTGTATTGTTTTTCGATATTTTTCTGTTTATTGCTCTGTCTTTCTGTCATTTTTCTATAATTTTGTCTCATTCATTCTTTATTTTTTGTTTTCTTTATCATTTTGTTCTGTCATTATTTCTATTGCTCTATCATTTCATCATTATTTTGTTTCATTCTGTCTATTGTTCTTTAAATCTGTCTGTCTTCTTAATTCTGTCATAGTTCTTTTGTTTTGCTCTTATTCTACCGTTATCTAATATTCTTTCTTTCATTCTATCTCATCCGTCATTTGTCATTTCTATCATTTGATTATTTTTCTATATTTTTCTCTGTCTTCCCATGTGTCATTCTTTCTATCATTCTATGTTTTTTATAT
>NW_015784194.1:0-1421 GCF_001515625.1 Sinocyclocheilus rhinocerous | reverse complement strand
AGCACACAGGGAAAAAGGCTCCGCCTACCCATAGTGCACAGTTACAAACAAACATATTTGACATAAACTAGATTCCAACATGTTAAATAAACAGTTCAGTATATTGATGAAAGCATTTGTTATCAGCGTTGGGAAATTAGGGGAATTACCTAACCTAGCTAAATAATTACCTAATAACTAGCATAGCAAGTAAATTAACAAAAGAATTAGCAAATTATCTTATACATAATGAATCCCAGTGAGTAATGGTGTATTGCAATGACATGCTTCAACTTAATAAAATAAAATAAAATACTACAAAGATATTGCCATCTTGAATAGCTCTGATATAGTTAGAAGCATTTAGTGTAACAAATAAACAAATGATTTTTTTCCAATAACAAATTCCAATGAGTAGTGGAGCATCGCAATGAAATACAGTATCTAATAAATAAATAACTTAAATTAAATTCTACGAATTTTTAATTCTTCTTGAATAGCTCTGATATAGTAATGTAATGAATAATAGTGAAATGAATAAACAAATAATATTTTTCAATAATTAATTCCAGTGAGTAGTGGAGAAATAAAATAAAATAATAAAATAAAATACTGCAAAGATATTGCAATCTCCAATAGTTGTGATATAGTTAGAATCGTTTAATGTAACAAATAAACAAATTACCATTTCCAGTAATGAATTACAGTGAGTAGTGGTGCAATGTTATGAAATGTTGCATCAAAAATAAATAAATAAATACATAAATAAATATATACATAAAAATAATATAATGCAAAACAATTTTATATAATATCAAATATACTTAGCATAATTTAGCATAACTATCTGCTATTCCAAAACTTTGGATAATTTCTACTTTAATATCCAAAGCTATAAGCTACTGACAATATACAGTTTCAGAGCACCTTGTCCAACTTTTCTAAACAAAAAAAACATTTCTAAAATATGAAACTCCATAGTTTTCTTGTAAACATATATTTAATGTTACTCAGTAATTATGGTATATTTAATAAAATGATGCACATGATACTATTGAACATGTTTACAGGATACAAGTCAACTCATTTCTAAAGTTTCGAGCTTCATAGTGACTGAAAAAGCAAATGTTTTCATTTGAGACGTTCGCAGAAACAAGCCCATTTCTAAGCACTAGTGGAAGTGTGAATAAAGCAGTCAGACGATACACACGTAGGAAGTGGTTTATATTACACAGACCCCGCAGACACAGCCGCAACCTCACATTCATGCAATGCAAATTCAAATCAACAAACACAGAGGGAGAAAAAAAAAACTCACTATGGCAGAGTTTAATTAAAGGATCTGCATAATTTGAATCCTTTAAAAAGAGAGAGCGAGAGACGGAACGACGACAGAAAGACGAGATCAGTGCTGCCTTGAAGTCGATATCATTTAATGACAT
>NW_015784193.1:0-1421 GCF_001515625.1 Sinocyclocheilus rhinocerous | reverse complement strand
CCTTTATCGTTACAGCTGTGGTGTGGACTCTGCTATTCTTTAATAGTGAGAACGATTTATGAACTATATCTTTATCGTTATCTTTAAGGCCTTAAGTCTGATTTGATTCAGTTCAGCTGGTATATTTCAGTTGTAATGTCAGTTATGCTTACATACAGCATTAAGGAAATTAATTCTCTGCTAATGCTTTTTTTATTGCATCACATTCAAAACAGACTGCAAACTGACATTCACAACTCAGCAGGAACACTGATACAGGGAACATTCTGACTTGAAATATTATGAAAATATCCATTTTAAAAATTAACTCTGTAGTTGAGTGAGTTAGTTCAGCAGAACACAGTGGCATGTGCAGGACAGGACGTTCAAGCACATTTCCACACAGCCACTGAAAATAGGCATTGAGTAAAAGCTTGATTTGGGGATTTTAAGAAACGATATTGTGATTGTTCAAGTTGAGATAATTGGAAAATCTATATTTTTACCCACCCCTAGTAACGAGCATACAAATCAAACAAAACCACACAGACCTCTTTGCATCTGACATATTTCAAAAGTACAGATCAACACAGGAACATTTATAGAAAAAAACAGGGACCACACACCTGGAAGATAGCAAACATGATGCAACTTAGAGGTCTGTTATTGGAGTACTCAGCCACACGGAAGATATTAAGGCCCCACTTGTTTAAGTCATTCAGCTCCTGTGACGACAGAGTAAATTAAATCATCAAATCCATTTGACAAACTGACTTTTTCATACCAATAACTAGAAGTAATGGTAGAGGATTGGGTGTTGGGAAAGTTCTGAGTTAGTATGCATGCATTGTGCCTGTACCCTGGCCAGTGAGTCCTCCTGCTCGGTTTTGACCCCGAAGCGGGGCAGGGCTGCACTAGTGAGGCTCGAGCTATGTGTAAGCTTCTTGACACCGCTGATGTGAGACATTGGTTTTTCTCGCTCCCGGAGATTAGGAGAGGGAATCTCCACCTCATTCTGTTTGTCTGAGACACAACCAATGCATAAACCTTTAACAGATGACAGCTAATTTCAAATCGGTAAGCATTGAGTGTTTCAGAGCAGTGAATGTACTCCAGTATAACATACTGCAATGTTGAAACTAAGGTTCTGCGCTTCTGAATATAGCAGCAAGGCTGAGATGTACAGAGCAGAGCGTGTGCAGGCTCACTCACCTAGGAAGGTAGTGGAGATGTATTCAGACACCTGATTCCCCGAGCGGCTCGTCTCAGACAGATGAGACAGTTCCCTGTTTAACATCCTCTTGAACTAGGGATCAGAAAAGGGAAAGATGGGGATAGACAGACAGGGAAAAAGGGAGAGTGATAAGTACACAGCAGATGGTAATAAGGCAGAAAAATAAAAAATTCAGTCTATCTGAGCAGAAACGTTTGTTACAAACAGG
>NW_015784192.1:0-1421 GCF_001515625.1 Sinocyclocheilus rhinocerous | reverse complement strand
ATTACCATTTGCCCTTGACTTATTGCAGTGCGTTCTGGGATTGCCGTATTCGTGAAGGATATGCACAGGCTGTATAATTTTGCTTTGGGAATAAACTTCACATCTGGGGCACACCTGTGATGCCTAAAAAGGCTTCGGTACAGAGCTACACATCGGCACTAGGCTTCGGAACAGAGCTACACATATACATACTGAAGAATATACTATCTAATGGCTGGTAACTTGGCCTCCTTCACTGAGCAGAGAGAGGTTGTGCTCCATGTTCTCGTTGAATCGGATCTAAACGATCACATTGTATCTTGTAGTGGGAAAGAGCTAAAAAGAACATGTGTCCCATTGTAAATGGCTGTGGAGTGCCCTCGATTCTCATACTCTTTTATGAGTATTGATAGCTCTCTCTCTTTCTCACTCTCTGCCTTGCGCGCTCTCTCTCAACTTTAATGTTTTAAAGAGCAGACAATGTGAATTCGAGAGCTTTGTCGTTCCCATCGCCATGGTAACCACTCCGGCTTTTGTGGGGCCTGTTGTGATGGTAGTAGTGCTGTCAGTTAGTGGAGTGGAGGGCTGTGTGGGGCGATGCTGATCAGCCATCAGTCAGAACCCAGCATCCCACATGCCTCCCCATGCTTTTGTCCTTTTTGGTCTTTTTTTTCATCTGTCTTTACACAAGTCTGAATAGAAGTCACATCTGTAGTGAGGTTATGCCAAGACAATCATATATCAATGTTGTGATTCTTTTTCTCACAATATTGCATTACTTCAGGTCCTCATATTGATGTTTATTAATATTTATTCATGTGTTTATTCAGATTAGGCCTCTAATTATAGCAGGTTTAACATGGTTTCTAGTCTCAAGGGTCAAAAAACCTAAGGGAACCTTAAGACTGTCATTAAGTATTCCCCCTTAATTATTCTCCCTCTGAAACAATGAATGATACGTAATTATTGAGAAAGTATCCGTTTGACCGTCAATGAATCCTTTGTCTCACCACAGTCCAGTTTGGTTTACGTTTGTTTTTATTTATTTATTTTTCTGTGATCTTGGTATTCACCATAATGCAAATATATTAGTGTAACTGTGGTTGTAGCAAAGGTTAGGTTTGTGGTTTGTTATATTTTGTATATTGTGAGATGTAGTAACTATAGCAACCACAGCTCCCATTTCCTGTATGTTGCCAGAAACTACCATGAAACACTTAGTATAAACACTTAGGTAAGGGTGAGAGTTAAGACGTTTGTTGCAACGCTCTTAAAGAAATCCCGTGCCTCAGGGATACCCCTAAGTCAAATTACATAAGGGCTTTCATGCAACTGGGCACATAAAGTTGTATATATAAGTATGTCCAATATTATGTGCATACACAAAGTATATTTGCGTAGAGTGATTGTATACTATATAGCAAATCTCAACTGCTTGATTG
>NW_015784191.1:0-1421 GCF_001515625.1 Sinocyclocheilus rhinocerous | reverse complement strand
AAAAAAATTGTGAAAAATGTTTACAATTTAAAATAACTTATCTATTTTAATATATTTTTCAATTGATTTTAATAAATGTAATACTGTTGCGCATCGGGCGTCCCGAGTTCGAGTCCCAGCTCGCGGATCTTTCCCGATCCCGTCCCCGCCTCTCTCCCACTTCACTTCCTGTCCTATCGAAACAAAGACATAAAACGCCAAAAATAAATATTAAAAAAAAAAAAATATGATGATTTTCTGCTCAAGAAACATTTATCATTATTATCAATGTTGGAAACAGCTTATATATTGCTGCTTAATATTTTTGTGGAAACATGATACATATTTTTCTGGATTCTTTGATGAATAAAGTTCAAAAGAATAGCATTTATTTGAAAATTAATTATTTTATAAAATTGTAAATATTTGTACTGTCACTTTTAACCAATTCAATGCAATGCTGAATAAAAGTATTTCTTTTAAAAACAAAAATTTACTGACCCCAAACTTTTGAACAATAGTGTGCATGGCATAGCTCTAATCATTTGGTTTGGAGAAAATTGATATGAAAGAAGTCAAATCTTAATATGAACTCAAGCGTTTCTTAACTCTTCGGAAACTCCATTTGCTCTCCGTGTAACCTCATTATTTTCTAGGAGGAACATCCAGTTAAATAAAGCTCATTCGTGACTTCTCTTTCTCAGACAGAATGTTTGGAAGGAATCGAAGATTTGTGGAAAGATGTTGAACTTGACAGCGGATGTACTGTGGCGACCATGCATCTGACAGGCCGGCCACACCAGCGCACATGACACATGAATAGGTAATTTTACCTTTGCGTTACCAGGGTCGTGACCTATGACCTCAGAGGTCTGAGCTTGTCAGTGTCGGGATCAGTTTCACCCCTCCTCTCGCTCGCCCTGTCAGACGCTTCAAAAGTCAGCGACAACATTCTCCTCACCACCCCTGCGGCTCTAAACACACACACACACACAGAGGCGCAAACACAAGCTGCCAGAGACTGAAGCAGAAAAAGAAAAAGAAAAGACGGTGACCTTCCTGCTTCATGGCAGTAGCTCAGTCCCAAGAGCAGTCGAGGGATCTTTTGATATTTCAAAAAGTGTCATGTCTTTCCTCACTCTTTTTTTTTTTTCCCTGACTCTCTTTTTTTTCCCCTTATTGTTACACACTGATATGTCACATTGTTGTTGAAATGAAATGCAACACTTCCCGGGGTTGTGATTTCCTTGTTTGTGGGAAACCCAGTAGTGTCACCTGTACAGCTGACAAGTTTAGTTTTTGGCTCAGAGTCTCTCTGCCGTTCACCGGAGCCGGGAAACTTTGATGGTGAGAGGTGCGGGAGTCCGGAGAGGCCGACAGTCGTGGCTCTGTTTTCCTCCGCTCGGGTTTTATGTGCATTTACAAGCTCTGGACTCGTACAG
>NW_015784190.1:0-1421 GCF_001515625.1 Sinocyclocheilus rhinocerous | reverse complement strand
GAAATAAGCAAACTGGTCTCTCTTCATTCTTCTGATGGCAGCGACAGAAGATAAGCGAGGTTATTTGGTGGAGGCTGATGCAGCGTGTTGGGTCATGCATAGCTGCTTTTGACATCCGAACTGTCGCTTGGTGACTGCTCTTATCTCCCTAGACCTGTCAACTTGGGTTTTTTTCACCAGCACTCCGCCACATCCAAAAAGACCCTCATCATAACGAGCGCATCCTTCCCACTCTCTTCCTCCATGACTAAGAGCAATATGCGAGTCAAATCTCTCACTGTGCTAAAATGCTTTCTGGCCCTAACCGTGCATTGAAATTGAATCCTTTCCTGCTGGATCATGAGCGCATTATGAACAATCGTCCATTTGTATGATAATCACATCTGGGAGCACAGGATAGTAATGTAGTGTAATTTGATGTAATGTTTAAAGCAGATCGGACACCAATCTATTCAAACCCCATCTGTTCACAAGATGCCCCTCTCCTTTCATGCTCTGGGGTTGGCGGTCAATTGCAGGTGTCGTTTAACTTGATCGCCGGATGGGATGTGGCAGTCGGAATATGCAACGGTTAAAAAAACGAATTACTGAGCACTGACAGCCGGGTTACAGGTCACCCAATGACGGCATGGGCAGCATGCTGAAATGTAAAGCAGGAGAACTACATGGACTTACCCACAGCCTTTCAGCCAAATGGATAAGACTACTGATACTCTATGATAAACTTCCAGATGTAGGAATCGAGAGGTTTTCAAGCAGCCTTTGAAGAAAAGAATACCATAAGCATCTGGAACTACACGAAGGGTAAGTAAATGATTCCTTTAATGCACCAGCAATGCCTGCATTTGCCATTTGCTGTTCAACAGTATCTCAGTAAACTAGGATTTGTGTTTGAGTCCTGAACTTAGGGTTTATTGTTGAGGGCCTGGGGCAAGTGTGAGAGTTTTGGGCCATTTGACAGAACTGCCCTTTTTGTGCCAGTGCTGCAATGCCACTGAAAACGGTGCATTCACTGATCCATCTTTATGCCTTGCAAACTTATGCATTTGGTTTTCTGTGATTATATTCTACATTTGTTGCTGCATTTCTAGCATGTGATATTGAAATTGCAAAAAATTACTTGTGATAGTCTTGAACGTTTCTGCATGAATGTGTTGAAACTTACAAACAATCAATGTTTTGCATCCTATACCACTGATTCCAGTCAAAGTGTGTTTATAGAGTTACATTATAGCTGTATAATTTCCAGTTTGTTTCAGATATTCAGTCTACTACTGCTTTTGCCCACTTTTGAAATGGCTGCTCAATTTTAACGTCTGGAAAGTTTATAATTTTCCAGGGAGGAAGAACAACAGCTCTCTAGGGTGCCTAAATTAGATTACCTCTAATCCAAAATACAACCAGTCCTGTTCCACAGATTA
>NW_015784189.1:0-1421 GCF_001515625.1 Sinocyclocheilus rhinocerous | reverse complement strand
TTCAGTGCATGCAAATCTGTTTATTTCAACGTCAAAACCAAACAAGCCCGACACATCCATCACCAGCTTTACTGACAAAACACAACTAAAATATATAATCGTATTACTGTGATGTCCTTCGGAGTACCTTACTATGGTATCCATATCAGATACCATCACTGTACCATGGTACCCCCACAGCATATGTTTGTGGGGTGTTTAAGGAGGCTGCTCTCTTCTTTCCCGTCTCTTTAAATGCTGAGGGTGTTTTACAGCACTTTTCTTCTGCTCTGGCGATGAGCCGTTGTCTGTTTAAATTCAGATGAGGTTTGGATAATGGAGCTCAGACCGTTAACAACCATCCAGACAAATTGAGCTGCTCAACACTGATTTCTTATTCTCTGTGATGTGGGCGAGAGCCGGAGGTCTTTTCTGCAGCATAATCTCAGCCAAAGTACTGACGGCAAAACCATGTGGACTGTGTACAGTGAGTTATCAGAATGTGTTAATATTTCATTTAGGCAAAACTCCCACCTTTTATTCCTTGGGAGTTTTGCAGGATGCTTCTGATTGACGGACAGGTTTTCTAGAATGGGAACTATTCCAGGTCTTATAACACTCGTCGACTGATTTCGAACTAATATAACTTTATATAACTTCACAACTTTAAATTAATCTTTATATAATAAACAATAAGTTGAGTAATTTGCATTTTAGACACACAATTGACATTACTGTGTCTATTGTTTACTCTGCCAGCTAAAACAGTTCCAAACTATTTCAAAACAGTATCAAAGGTTTCTATGGAAGTATATTTCTGCCACTTTAAAAAAAGAAAATCATGCTTTGGTAAGTCATAATTATGAGATGAAAAGTTGAAATCATGACTTTAAATGTCATAATTATGACATACTAAGTTGTGACTTTCAAGTCAAAATTATGACATAAAAAGCCATAGTTGTGAGATAAATAAAGTTGAAATGATGAGATAAAAATTCAAAATTATGACATGCTAAATTGCAATTATGACTTTTAAAGTTGAAATTGATATACTATGAGATAAAAAGTAAAAAAAAAACTCTATTCATGTCATTTTATTTTTTTAATCTCATAATTATGACTGTGATAATTACATTTAAAATAATAATTTGGGCTTATTATGTCATAATCTCAATTTTATATCTTAAGACTTTTATGTCATCATTTTGACTTTTTCTCTAATAATTATTGCTTGTTATATCATAATTTCAAATTTGATCTCATAATTATGACAGTATGTCATTATTTTTACGTTTAAGGTCAGAATTTCTTCTAAGTATGTCAAACTTTCTCTGTTTTATCTCATAGTTATGACTTAGCGTGTCATAATTTTGACTTTTTGTCTCATAATTATGACTTTTTTATGTCTTCCATAAGTTTCCGAGCAAAATAAAGCAGCGTTT
>NW_015784188.1:0-1418 GCF_001515625.1 Sinocyclocheilus rhinocerous | reverse complement strand
AGAATGAGAGTCCAAACAGCTGATAAAAACAACAAAATAATCCACCTGTGATCCACACCAGTCCAGTCCATCAATCTTGTGAAGCAAAAAGCTGCATGTTTGTAATAAACAATAATATTGCATTCTCCAGTCATCTCATCTGAATCAGGAGAGAAATATGGGCAGATCAAGCACCGTTTATAAGCCAAGACAGTCCAGAACAGTTCCAAACAAATACGTCAGTGGATTTTAGTGTGAGAGGACAACATGGGGATGGACTTTTTCACTGGAGAAAGCATTATTATAGATTACGGGCTCTTTTCACTTCACAAGATGTTAAATGATTGACAGGATTATTGTGATGCTTTTATCAGCTGTTCAGGCCTGAAAGTGAGTTTCAGCATATTGTCATGGTGTAGCGAACTATTCCTTTAAACTTTCAGTTTTTAACAGAAGTGTAGTATATAAACAGAGTAATACTTCAGCTTACTCTGGTTACGTCATCAGACTCTTTTAGTAGCACTGCATCATCATGGCCTAAATTAACCTGCTCAAAGTCTCATTTCAAAATGAGTAATATGCAAGCAGACCCAGGTGTCCCCTTGAGAGCTCTAGAAATAGACAGATCTATACACAATGCTGCAGCTAGTCCTAGATCAGAAGGAAGTGGGTTATTCTATTACTCTAACCCTTGCAGCACTCTATCGTATAGTGATGCTAATACTGCTAAGAGAACTTGGCCTGTTTCCATTAAGCCACTGCACACTAAGCAGGAGATTCTGTATAGTTATTGGTCATATGGAGATGAATCTTCAGTTTTGTTTAATTCTGGAAGTACTAACAGGTTTGCATTCGGAAAATCCAGGTGGGCTCTTGATGCAACCCAGACAATGAGACATTTAATCAGCTAATGTGAGGAGCCTAATCTAACTCCTCCTTTACAAAGAGGAGCCAAAGCCATACATAAGCCATCACATTATGCTCAAATGAGGGCGCTCCGCTTGAATAAACAAAGAACAGAATACAATCTCCTGAAAATGTACCCATGGCCGATTAAAATGGATCCTGCAGTGGGGGTTTTACTGGAAGGCTGCCCTGACCACCCTGTCACTCAGGGGCTGGGTGGGTCTGAAGTTGTCCCCCAGCATCCCGTCATTGCCTTCTGGAAGCTCTGCTCCTTTAATATGGGACCTGAGACGACGAAACTCCTCGATCTGGGGCAGAGAAAAGTGTTGAATGTTAGTTGAAAGAAGGCCAGCATTCACCTGTGCGCTGCAGTGGGTGGGTTAGATGTGAGCAGGGGCCAAAATTAACTATTTCCACAGTGGGCACTGGTGGGCGAATTGACAAAAAACAACTGACAATAAATGTGATCCTGGACCACAAAACCAGTAATAAGTTGCACAGGTATATTTGTAGCAATAGCCAACAATACATTG
>NW_015784187.1:0-1421 GCF_001515625.1 Sinocyclocheilus rhinocerous | reverse complement strand
AGAAGGCTTTTCTCTGCCATCACACTAACACACTTACAGCAAGAATCACTGTCGCCGTCTACAGTCCGCCTCGCTCCGTAAACTCAGTGCTTTATAATAACTGCTCTCAGTCATCAGAGACGTTAGTGTAAATGTCCAGACACGTCGAGTTGTGCTGTAAGTCATCACTGAGCACTCGCTTTTATTCACAGCAAATCACTGCAAATCACTGCTGATCAAAAGATCTCTATTTTACAATATCAGAAACTGACCAAAAACATGTTTCATATAAAGGACCAAACCTACAAAAATTATAAAATAATAAATAAATGTTTAAATAAATATGGGAATAAAATATATATATATAACAATACATAAATAATGGGAAAACTAAAAAAAAAAACATGAAATTTAAAAATAAAAAATAAAGTTTAAAATAAATACTGAAAATATTTAATAAAGGGGGAAAAAATTAGTATTACAATTACAAATAAGAAATAAAAATTGAATGACTAAATGTAATTAAAAATTATTGTATTTATTTTATAAGTCATTTATTCCTTCATTACATATTCCTTAACATAGCATACAGTAAACTAAACCAGGAACTATAGTGGATCGAACCTAGAAAAAATTAAGAATAATTAAATAAATGTATAAATAAATAAATACGGAAATAAATACATGTGGGAAAAAATAAATGTATAAATAAATAAATAAAAATTTAAGTTAAAGATTAAAACATAAATTTAAAAAATAAAAAAGTTTAAAATAAATAATGAAAATAATAAATAAATTAAAAATGAATTAATGACTAAATGTAATAAAAATTAAGTATATTTAATTTATTATACATTCCTTCATTTATTTTCCAACTTTTCCAACTGTTATAAATATTTATTTATTTATTTGTTTATTGTTTTACAAACAAACAAACAAAAAGTTAAGTTTTGTTTACTTTTTATTTCGCAGGTTTGGTCCTCCATAATTGCATAAATAAATAAATAAATGTATAAATAAATGTATGCACAAATAAATACAATTTAAGTTTTGTTTAATTGCCTTTCATTTTTGCAGGTTTGGTCCTACAAAATGTAAAATTAATAAATAAATGTATAGATAAATGTATAAATGAATAAATAAAATAGAAGTTTTGTTTAATTGCCTTTCTTTTTTGCAGGTTTGGTCCTCCAAAAATAAAAAATAAAAAAATAAATGTATAAATAAATACATGTGAGAATAAATAAATATAAAAATAATTGCTTTTTTTATTTTTGCAGGTTTGGTCCTCCAGTTTCAGCAGGTTGAAACTGTTTTAAATGCATCTACCAATCGGTGTTGTGCATGTCAGCAAGCCCGCTAACGACGTGTAATGACACAATAAGCTTAAACAGCCCTTGAGGACGAGGGAAAGAGCGGGACATCTGTGACTGTCACAGCCT
>NW_015784186.1:0-1420 GCF_001515625.1 Sinocyclocheilus rhinocerous | reverse complement strand
TGGTCTTCAGTCATAAAAAAAGATGCCATTAAACAAATATTAAAAGCATATTGTCTTTATGTTGTTTGTACATTTGAAGATTGAGTGTGAAATTATTGCAATATAAAAGTAGATTAAAAAACTTTAATGTTAGGTGGGTTTAATCGCGATTAATTTAAGAAAAAAATGTGCGATTAATTAGTTAATTATTTTAATCGATTGACAGCACTAGTTAAAATTAATATCCCCTACACCAAACCCAATCCTAAACCTACCCGATAGGGTTAGCAAATGCAAAAGTGATATAAAAACGCATTTGTGGATGCAGCCTTGCTATTTTAACTTCCTCATAAGGATTTGAGCTGTTTTGTCGAACCGTAGTTTCACAAGGTTCGAGCAGGAGATGTTCATCACTCAAGTGCAACGCCGTGTCGCGTGAGCTACCGAGCAAACCTACTAAACTAGAAAACTGTGCATATGAAGCTGGATATGTGCCACTAACCTTCAAAAGTATGTTTTCAAATCTAGCAGCATGTTAAAATTGTTTTGAAGTCATAACATAATATTTGGATAAAAAGCTTCTGCTAAATGACTAAATAACATAATATGCTGCAAAGCAATTGTGTGAAAATTAGCCTTTATAAATCAAAACTGTACCTGTAAATTATACTTTGTGTGAAAAGGAATACAAGTTGTCTGAGTTTTACTGCCTCTTATGTTAATTTCTACTGGCAGTGATTTGTACATATTGGTACTTTTTTTTTTCTTCCAGTTTTGCAGAAATGTATGTAGAGTCACAGGCGCGTATTTCCAATGTGCCTATGTTGCAACCAATTTAGACTTTTGGATGCTGTATCATGCCTGAACAGGCTGGGTAATATATTTTTAAAAGCCTCTTCTCCTGTTCATCTGCGTCGCTCTCTATAAGCAGATTTTCGGGGTTTCAAGTATTTTCCTCTAAACGGAAGGGACTTTCCACCTAACATATCAGAATTTCCGGCTGTCATTTGAGCGTGAGTAATGTGTGACACTGACTGATGCGATGAAAGCTTCAGGACTTTCATCTCTTCTTTCACAGCATTAAAGTCAACGTGACTGATGTTGAATTCAAGACTGAAATCACTAGAGTTTCTGTAAATTCTGTCATGAATGTGGCCACGAGAATCAGACAGGACGTTCCTCTTGTTAAGTCCACTCACAGGTCAGTGACAGAGGATGTAGACAAATTTAATATTAATGATATGTTATAAACAAAACACTGTCCTGAATTATATTTGTGATGTATTTGTACATCAATTTTTGCAATGATATTTTTAAAATGTGTTAAGAATATTTCTATTTGAAGCGATCTTTGTCGTCCCACATTAGAAAAGGACGTTTCAGAAGTGGGAAGGCGTGTTTTGACTAATGTGGGACTGTGATGGAGAGACCTTAAAGTTGT
>NW_015784185.1:0-1420 GCF_001515625.1 Sinocyclocheilus rhinocerous | reverse complement strand
AAATGCTGCTTTGTTGATGTTTCTCATGAAGGCTTACGTAAAACTTTTCTGTTACAGCAATTTCCACGTTACATTCCCATTCATGTAGACTTTACATTATTTGTTATCGAAGCCCTACCCAGCTTCCTTTTTGAAATGTATTGTGCATGTTTAAATAATTAAAATTATGTTTTTTGCCTGTAGGCCTAGCATGTCAGGCCCCCACCTGCTGAAAAAGGGCAAAGAACACAGGAAGATGGACGTGCACAGAGATTTCACTGTTGCCTCCCCAGCTGAGTTTGTCACTCGCTTTGGAGGAAACCGCATTATAGACAAGGTTTGAGTCATGCCTTTATGTGTATGTTGTTTTACTTCATTTTCAGCTGTAAAAAAAAGAGTTTAATATATATCTCTCATCTTAGGTGCTGATTGCTAATAATGGCATTGCTGCAGTTAAATGCATGCGTTCAATTCGACGCTGGTCCTATGAAATGTTCCGTAATGAGAGAATCATTCGCTTTGTGGTGATGGTCACACCTGAAGACTTGAAAGCCAATGCAGGTTAACAGACAAGAAAAATTATTGTTCAACCTGAAACGCAACTTTATTTGTATATGCATAGTTTGTTATTTAATTACATTTATTTATTTTTTTTGGTTCTAGGCATTCATTTTCAGTTTTAATCTAAATTTCACACTTTCTTTCTCCAGAATACATTAAAATGGCTGATCACTATGTGCCAGTCCCCGGTGGCCCAAATAACAACAACTATGCCAATGTTGAGATGATTGTGGATATAGCCAAAAGGATTCCAGTGCAGGTACAGTTTGTCCAATATCTGTCTCAAAGATGTGTATTTTCCATCATTATCAATGATGGTCTTGTTGTCTTATAAGGCGGTTTGGGCTGGATGGGGTCATGCTTCTGAGAACCCCAAACTACCAGAGCTTCTTCATAAATCAGGGATATCTTTCCTAGGTATTTCATCTCATTATCTAAGACCTGTTTAGACAGCTTAGCCTTGCTAGGTGAGGACAAAGGCTATTGATGTGGTTGTCTTTTTCAGGACCATCCAGTAAAGCCATGTGGGCATTAGGAGACAAGGTGGCATCTTCCATCGTTGCTCAGAGCGCAGAAATCCCCACCCTGCCCTGGAGTGGAATTGGTGAGATATCCCGTTCACGACATGAGCTGTTGCTAGAGCTCTCATTGTGATGTCTTCATCCCTCTTTCTTTGTCTTTTTTTCAGCTCTAAGGGTTAAATGGGCAGAAGAACAAAGGCATGGCTGTGTGATCAGTGTTCCACCTGAAATTTATGTGCAGGGCTGTGTTAAAGATGTGGACGAGGGTCTAGCGGTGAGTTTTCACTACAGAATCAGGTGTGGAATTCAGACATCGGTGTTAAGGCCCGTTCACACCAAGGACGATAACTATAAAGATA
>NW_015784184.1:0-1420 GCF_001515625.1 Sinocyclocheilus rhinocerous | reverse complement strand
GCGGGGCAAGACTTGCAAGCTTTTTTTTATATTAGCAAGTTGGTAGGGCAACTGTTTTATTTGATGGAGGAGGAGGCACTCATAGTGGCTGTGTCTGTATACCCTGAATTATATAACATTTCTTTAAGCGATTATCATAACCTGTTTCTCAAAAAAAAAAAGAGCCTGGAGAGAAATATTTCCGTTATTGCATCATGTCTCAAAAGTGCATCTCGAGACCATCATGCTCTGTGCTGTTTTTTTTTAAACCATTCCCAAGCACTGCGTCTTGCTTTTTTAGATGGAAAATGTGAACTGTGTTGGTGCTGATAGCCTTGTGGGCAGCACGCCAACATAAAGCGCCATTGCGCTACAGGTGTCCTGAGTTCAAATCCCAGCTCGAGGACCTTTCCCAATCCTGCTTCCTGTCTCTTCTACACTGTCCTATCACAATAAAGGCAAAAAACACCAAAAAAAAAACCTCAACTGTGTGAACTGGCCCTAATGAAAAAAAACAAGATCTAAATTTAACTGGAGTGTTTTTAGAACACTGTGTCATGTGTGAGATGCTGCAAAAGATGTGAGGATCACATGCAATGAACAAACACATCGTCTACCACACATTTTCACAGAAAAACAATGAAAAAGCAGCGTAATGGAATGTAAGACCACGTTCTGTGTGAACAGCACCTAAGAACCTCAGCTGACTGCATCTGCTTTTTCAACAAACATCAAGAGAGATCGCACAAGCACCGATTTTTAAGGGGACTGAGAGACTAATTGCAGATTTTAGAGGGACTTAAAAGGGGGCTGCAGTGCCTATGCTGCCAATGAAGATTTTATCAGCGTTCTCAAAGCACGCCATGTTCTTGATGTGTTGCACCATGGAGAGATGGTGTAATGAAGTTCAGTAGTTAATGAATTCTTGAGATGTTTCGCAAAGAACACCTCATGCTTTGAGAACAGCTTTTTTTCTGTATCATATTCTAGGGCATGTATGACTAATACTTTCTAGTTCCCCAGAAAATGACTTGATTAGTCAGCGAGTCAGTGTTTGTATGGAATGAATCAATGGTATTTGCGGTTTCGGAAGTTCCACCACTTTTTATATCATCCAGTTTATATTTATATTTTTATATATCTCTCTACAGAAATCACGTTAATAATAAATGAGACAAACATCACCATCCATGACTATTTAATACAGATTCAACAGGTTGACTAGTCATCTAGTCATTGCAGCCCCTGAAATGCTCTGCTCTGATGGGCATGTAAAGTAATCAAACAACATTTCTTTTGTTTTTATGTGATGTTTAAGGACACATTTATCTAAAATAGATGATACCAACATAATAAGCAAAGCATGATCTTGTGGAGACGGAGAGAGAATTCATTCGTCTGTAGGGGGCTTCATTAAAGCATCGCTGTAGACTTTAATCTT
>NW_015784183.1:0-1419 GCF_001515625.1 Sinocyclocheilus rhinocerous | reverse complement strand
AGACAGGCATAAACTCCTGTCATCTGTCTATAACACATGCACACACTAGACTATTAACATTCAGTTTCTTTTGGCTGACAGTACATTGTGTTTATTTATTTAGCTGTGAGTCGCATTGTGAATGCACACGCACATTCTTCATTCACCGATGTTAAGTCGGCTATTCTGTTTGACTGTCACCTGAGCCAGGAGTACATCACTTACATAGTGTATGTTTTGCCACCTGGAAACCATGTTTACAAGATCACAGGATGTTAATGTATTAAGTAAATATCATTTAAACAAAATTAATTAAAAAAAAAAATAATTTGGTTGGGGGGTGCTTAAACTAAAAAAGAAAAATCACTAATTGGGTGATACAAATTTGTTTCTGAATATATTCTTTAAAAAAAAAGGAAAAGTAATGGAAAATACTAATTAAGAAAAAAATTTTTATATAAATTTTGCAGTTTGTTCACTTGAGCATTACATTGATTCAGTAACTGTCGCTTTATTTTGCCTCAAGTAAATTCATGTTGTTTAGATATTTTATGCTTTTTAAAATGTACTAATTAAGAAAACATCATATACATACACACACACACACACACACACATATTGCAGTGTGTTAGTAGAAGAGTTGCATTGTTTCAGTGACTGTCACTATGTTGCCTCAAGTAAATTCATGTTGTTGGATGTTTAGATTTATTTATTTTTTTTACTGGAAAATACTGATTAAGAAAACATTATTTTATTATTTCGCAGTGTGTTAGCAGAAGCTAACAAGAAATTCAGTAATTTCCGCTCTGTTTGAATACAATCTACTGTCAACAGTGAGACAGTACAAGGTCTCAACATGACACCTCATTCCTCTTGCCTCTGTGTTGCTGATGAATGGCCAGTGTTTGGCCAGAGATGAAGGACAAACAGATGTCCAATAGTATAGGTTTCCGAAGGCACCCACATTGATCTCTCCCAACTTCCACATTGTGCTGTCAGCAGTGTTTTGAAAGGCGAGCAGCAGGAGGCATCATCTCCTGTGTAGTTTCAGAAAGTCTGGCTCAAAGTTAGTGCTGGGAAGAAAACTAGACTTCTGACTTTTCCTTTTCAATAGTAAAACAACTCAAACATATGTCAGCTCATTGAAGCGGAGAGTACAAAGTAGTTCCACTTGTCTTGCCAGCTCAGGTGCAAAGGAAATGATTGTTGTATGGATATTGTGTCTTTGTGCCATTGTGCTGAATATGTTTTTGTCCTTAGTCATCATGGCATTTACATTTTATATGTAGCTGATGCTTTTATGCAAAGTGATTTACAATTGAGTTAATGCTACAACAAAAATCATTCACATTTGCTGCCAGGGTTATTATCGTTAACTAAATCTATTAAAGCATTTCATTATAATAAATTAAAAAATTAAAAACTTTATGAAAAACTTTC
>NW_015784182.1:0-1396 GCF_001515625.1 Sinocyclocheilus rhinocerous | reverse complement strand
TGTGTGTGTGTGTGTGTGTGTGTGTGTTGGAGGGTTGGAAGTATCCTGTACACCATCTGTTCACCATGATTTAATTCATAGTTTCCCCTTTTTTTGAATCAGCCTGGGGAAATTAATTCTGGTGAACTTTTGTCCCTGTGAATAGGAAGATTTGATTACTAATACATTTGACATTACTATAAAAAAAAACATGCATTCAGTAAACATCTGTTAAGCAACGTAGTACAGTCAATTGCTAATAAAAACACTTGGGTGGTAGAACAGGATTTCTGGAACTTTCCAATTCCAATTGGGAGGGTATCAGTATCTAATTAGTGTAGTCATGGAATTTCAGATTTTACTGTTTAACAATAATATTACGTATTTTACGATTGTCAAAAGTACCGACGTCGTTACTGAAATTTTAAAAATGTCACGATACCGGCATTTCCCGCTAGCATTTTGAGCGTGTTGAGTGGATTCTTAAATACCTCTGATCGCTGTGTTCATGTGCTCAACAGATATGTCTGTGATTGGCTACAATAATCATCGCTTGAAAAACATGTTGTAAATACACATCTTTCACGCTCTTCACCAAGCACTTACACAGATACAAAAAAGGCTAAGCGTCCCAGTACTATAGATAATTGCTTCTCAAAGAAAACCAAAATCAGATATTGTTGATGGAGGACCGGTAAACGAACAGAAAATTGTCATTCATTCAGAGGAGAATTCCTGATGTCAGCTATTTGAAGCGGTTAGCCAAGCCTCCACAGACAGCGGACGTCCTGAGCGAGATCCAGTTCACGGACCTAAAACGTGTGCCAACTTTATTGAGATTAGGCCATATCAACCAGTAATGTCATTTACAGCAACAGACGGTAGAGAGTTCAGGAAAGAATGATATGCGATTTATGACCGGCCTGAATATAGTCCCACCATTGTTCGAGGCTTTCGTTTCAAGTGTCACGCATTTGGTGGCAATGAGTCGAAAACTGAGACTTTTCAAGTCACTGGATTTGGCAACTGGAAACAGTGTTCATTAGAAAAGCAACATGCACATTTCTAGTTAAAAATGAAGGGCCATCAACAGACGGGCAAAGCATCGCCACTCAAATCAGCAATGAACAAAGTTCAAAGAGTCAAAACTAGTCCATAGTCTAGTAAACCTTGGCAGCCTCTTTAAGTTACTTTTAACATTGTAATGATACTTATATTTGTAAATATGTTTTTGTGCATTTTTTCTTGCCTCTCCTCACTCAAGAGTTAAATGCCTACAGATACGATTTTCTCAAAAAAAATTTAACAAAATTAGATTTAAGACAAATTATGAATGAAAACATGTCCTTTTATTATTTCTCAGACCAAATGCTGCACATTTCTTTGTAAAATTGAAATATGTTAAATAACAAAACTA
>NW_015784181.1:0-1403 GCF_001515625.1 Sinocyclocheilus rhinocerous | reverse complement strand
CACACACACACACACACACACACACAAACACAAACACAAACACAATCACACAAGCCTAATGTCGGATGACTCCCCTCAAGGATCATATAAACGACACATCACTGCAGGGGACGACTTCCGTCAATTTAGGCTATTCTTCATCTACCGCACACATAAATCAATGGATGGACATTTGCACTGTAGATTCAAGCACGTGGAGGTGTTTCATTGTGTATGTGTGTTTGTATGGGAAAGTGTGTGTGTGTGATCATTGGCTGAAACACTCTACAGACTGATGGAGCAGTAACAGCTTTGCGGAGCTTATAGAGAGAGAAAGAGAGAAGGTTTTTTCCTGTTAATGTTTGTCAATATAGTCGGGAAACAGTGTTGACTGCATTTGTCAAGCTCAATCATTCAACACCGTTACCAACATTAATGTAAGAATCAGTTGAAAAATCAGTTAAACTAATGGGAAATATAAATGTATTAATAATTATAAAGCAACACTTGGGTCCCTTACTAGCCTTAGGCTAATATTTTAATTTATTTGATTTGTTTTCCATTAAATTAAATCGAGTTTTATGTATTTTTGTTCATTTTGTCAATTATATTTTGATATTTAATCTTTATTGATATTTTTATTTATTCTATTTTTAAATTTATGGGAAATATACATTTATCAATAACTATAATGCAACACTTGGGTTTTAATCTAGCTATAGGCTAATGTATTAATTTATTTCATTCATTTTTATTTTTATATATTCATCAGTTCATGATTTTTTTAAATTTAGGCCAAATTATTTTTGTACTTATTGTCTATTATATTTTGCTATGTGTACTATGACATTTTGATATTTACATTTATTTTATACATTTTATTTTATTATATAATATTTTTTGCTTTTAGCGTAAGAAAAATTATCTTCTGATTAAATTTATGTGAAATATTTATCAGTAATATAAAGCAACAGTTGGGTCCCATGCTAGCTTTAGACTAACTATTTATTTTAATTTATTCATTAATTTATGCTAATATATTTTAATGCATATTTTGTACATGCCTATTACAATTGGAAATGTTTGTATTTTTATTAATATTTGTATTTTGTTCTGCAATTTTTATTTTCTTACAAAAACAGACAAATCTAAATTTTACATTTATATTTAGACATGTTAAGTAACATGCATACAAAAACTGTAAACTAATAGACATCAAAATAACTAGTAACACTTTAGATTAGGAAATATATTTACTATTAATTAAGAGTTCTTCAAACTCGTAATTTGCTGCTTTTTGATAGTAATATAGTTGTTTGTAGTAGTTATGTTCATGCAGAATAAGCCATGTGCTTTATAACTACTAATAAACAGCCAATATACAAGTAATAAGCAACTAGTTAGTGAATAGTGCTCCCTAATCT
>NW_015784180.1:0-1420 GCF_001515625.1 Sinocyclocheilus rhinocerous | reverse complement strand
TAGCATTTATTGAGAAAATATGTTTTTAAATAATTTTTGATTTTGTAATTAATTATGTAATTATTCTAAAGATTTTTTAAAGGCTAATCTTATTTCCATCATTGTATTGAAAAGCATGTTAAGCATGTGATTCTAAATGTATTTTATTTTATTTGTTTTATTTATAACTATTGTTATTACTTGTTATTATCCAATTTATTCTCAATACATTTTTGGTATTTATTGGATAACATTTTTGGATAACTTTTAATAATTGCTTGTTTTGTGGTAAATTATAAAAAATTTTTTTGGCTAATCTTATTTCCAGCATTGCATTGAAACATGTTGTTCTAAATGTGTTTGTTTATTTGTTGTTTATAACTTTATTGTTATTATTACAGACAAAAAATACA
Organism: Sinocyclocheilus rhinocerous; assembly: GCF_001515625.1. Taxonomy (NCBI): domain Eukaryota; kingdom Metazoa; phylum Chordata; class Actinopteri; order Cypriniformes; family Cyprinidae; genus Sinocyclocheilus; species Sinocyclocheilus rhinocerous. The sequence continues at coordinate 1,028 of NW_015784180.1, read as the reverse complement.
AATAATGCAAGTACTAACCCTATTTATTTATTTGATTAATAATATTTTATTTAATAATATTATAATATTAATGTTATTTCTATTCATTCATTCATTTATAGCTTACTGTGATTATTTGTTGTGACAGAAAAAAATGCATATAATACAAGTACTCACACCTTATATGTTACAGACCCAACAAATCAATGATGACATTTGTCATTTATGTTAATCTGCGATGTTAGCAATTTAATTGATTTGTTGTTATTGCATAAAGCAAGATTCTAACATATTTCTGTCCTTTTTGTTACAGAATCAAAAACCGCATGCACTTCAGGGAGCAAGAGGTTTTCACAGCACTGATGTCGCCAGCTGAACGTCTCTGAAGAGCAGTTTTACATAAAGCTGATTGGGGAAAAAATGCATTGCTGCAATGATAGTTTATTCTTTTCAGATGTCTTGTACTGCACACAATAAAAAGTTTAATTCGTAATTTTTCAGCACAGCACAATATATGTTTTATGTCCTCAACACAACTCATAGCCGCTTATCTTGCGAACATATGTCACGTTGAAGTGATAGTGTGTGGCTAATGCGGTGACCTCCAGGGCTGATCTGTGTGTGCAGAAATGCATGGCTAACTAAGAAGATCTCCAGGGGTTGGAAGGACTGAAACCTCAGGCCATTGATGCGCCGAGTTCCTGTAGCAACAGTACAGCCTTGTCTGAAAGGGATTATGGGATATCTCAAGTCCTTCGTCTGACAGGTGAGCTGTCATATGCATTCTTACAGCTAGCAGAAGCATAGCTGTCCTCAAGAAGCCTTTGTGTGGAGAACGTGGTGGATGTGGACAGTTTTTCTGTCGCTCTAGTCTGGTTAGGATGTAACTACAAGGTGTTTCATTTTCTCTGCGGGAGCTGTTACATTTCCGGAGGACAAAACAGGAGACCTGGCTTTCAATTTGTGTTGCGTAAGGTAGAAATGTTCAGTCAGGGAGACAGACGGCTGTCACGGGGTAGCAGCAACACTTAACCCCTTTATTTTCCCCT
>NW_015784179.1:0-1420 GCF_001515625.1 Sinocyclocheilus rhinocerous | reverse complement strand
AAAAAAATCCCATTATTTGGGGCAACTATTAACATTTCTCTCCAAATCATTGAAACAGAACGGGACCTTTACTTCCCATAACTCTTCAAGGTCTCGAACTCCCAGCCCCCCATTAATACGAAAGCTGCCTGCTAATGTGTAGGAGATCATGCATGATCATGTATTATGATATTCACACACACACACACAGACGGCAGAATAATAGAGGACAAAAGGCCAGAGAAACATGAGCGAACTGCTCATAATTTGACATCCTCTACAAATGACAACCTTTGGGTTCCTGACACATGATTGATTGTCAGCGTCTGCACGAGTCATGTGAATCATAATACACTGATATTCTGTGCTGAATAGTTGAATGCAAGCATCACCTTGAGATTGGATAGAGGGTAAAGTATTGGCATATTATAAAAATGAAGCGACTATCACAGTGCTTTCAAGCGACCTACAATCCTTACACATTATCAGCACTACCAATCGTTAAATATCTAAAACAATCTCACAGAGTTACATAGCGGTATGATGTAGTCCACTTGGGATATACTTAAAAAATAAAAAAATCATGATTCTTGAGGCAGTTTTTTTTTCCTGCTTCTGTAAACTAAAAACTTATATAAATTTCAAACACAGCCATAGCAGCTGACTGCAAGTTGAATTATTTTTCTCAAACCTGTGTGCAATTTCCTGGTAATTGGTACCAAGGATGAAGGGGTAATACGGTCCATGGATGAAAATATACCATGAGGAATTTATGCCAACTTTGCAGGACTATTTTTTTGGAAGAATGGTGTATTTGTAGATAAAATCACTGCACAATCAAGTGGTTCTTGGTAAGCCGCATCCAAAAACTGGGTCTTGCAGATGGCAAGAGGGGGAAAAAAAGAATTGCAAAAATCAACTGGGTCAATTATAAGTAAGTGCAAATGATAAAGGAAATATATTTTTAAAATCTTTTTTTGTTTTAAATCAGTATTAAAAAAAAAAATTTTTTTTAAATATGCCTCTTAAAGTGTAGTGTGGTTTAACCATGAATTCAAAAATAAATATATTTACTTACATCATGTACACAACTCAACCATTATATAAAAACCAGCATTTAAACGTTTTTCAAAGTAAAATAATACTTTTAGAAATATATTTTTGCATATTTATGAATTTATGAACCCACAGATCCAGCTGAAACGAGGCACTGTTGTTGTTTTTCAACTACTAAATTTAATGTGCTTATAAAGCCATACAGCATCATATTGTAAATAAACAGCTTATTGAATTACAAGTTGCCAGGCATATAAAATGGTATGTTTTTAAAGTACTTTACTGAATCAAGCTTTTTAAGTTGCAGCCTTGTTCAAAAATGACAAAAGTGTTCCATGGTCAAGAATGCTTTCCATCCATTTGAGCGTCCAACAATGAATCCAAG
>NW_015784178.1:0-1420 GCF_001515625.1 Sinocyclocheilus rhinocerous | reverse complement strand
CGGAATCACACAGACCAAAACAAAAACAGACATTCCGACATGGAATACACATTTCAAAGCAGAATAACTGGCTGTAGCATTGTTTTGTTTTTTTCTGAGAGACAAGTATGTGAATTTAGCATGTTTATAGGCCTATCTACAAATTTATTATGGTATTTTTACATTAGCACATTAGTAAAAAAAAACATACAGCACCTTTAATTAATAATAAAGGAATCCTTGACACAAACTTGTATTGTTCTATCAATACAAGTCCTTGATTTCATGCAGGCATTAATATAAATGCAGATAAAATCTTAAGCGGTTTCCATTAAACACGTCCAGATTGTTGACTCACCATTACAGAGAAGACCAGGGCTAAAATGTTGACAGGGTAGGCCGGACAGAAGCAGGTGAGGATGGTCAGAAGCAGGTAGTTTCTTAGAGGAGGTCGTGGAGTCGTAGAACCGAACCAGCTGTGATGCACATCCATGCTCCCGTTCAGAGAGCTCTTCACGTCCGTCTGCGAGCCGCCCGTCGCCATGATGGCAGGCGAACACTCTGATAACACACAGATACTCGAGTGTGGAGAAAAACGGGTTAGAAAAGTTCAAAGAGATTAATGAATCCACCTAGGTTCCATGAGAACTGTGCAGGCTGTCAGGAAACAAGATGAAATGAAGAGTATTTTGGGCAGGAGGGTGTTTGGGCAAGAAGAACCCGCGAGTAACGGGATCAGGGAGATGAGACACTTTCCCATGGACAGATTCCAGGTCAGCAAAGTTGAAGTTTGTGTGATTTTCTGATTTTCCATATCACACAAAAATTTGGCAAATATGTAAAACTGCAAAATGACACCAGGACGGTCCCACAAAACTAGACTAATAATAGAGTCAAATGCAGAAATTGTGAGAAACCGTGTGTGTGTGTATGTGTGTGTGTGTGCTTGGCATGGGGCCATCGGGTGGTATTGGGGTCACAGGGTATCAGGTGTGTGTTATGGGACAGAGATGAACATAACAGAGCAAGAGGGGCAGATCAACCACGTCTGTTCCCATGTCTTGAAGTGTTGGATGTTTGGTCATCAAATTTTGGACGTCTTTTCACCTGTTTGTTTACTTGGTGCACTGGAATCCTGCTAGCTTCATGAACAATGGTTATTAAATGGTTAAATGTTGCAAAGCAGCTGAGAAATGTGTACATTCTAGCTAACATGTTAGAGAGCACTTAAAATATCTACTAATATTGAATTTTTCATGAAAATATTCATTTTGCACCACAGCAGGAAACATTTTCAGGATTTTAGTGCTGTGAATGTTCCTCCCAATTTATATAAACAGAAAATGTATCAAAAGCTATACCTTATCTTTTATTTTATACACTGGAGAAATTGAATATTCAAAACAAATGTAAAGAAGGTTATCTATCTATCTATCTATCT
>NW_015784177.1:0-1420 GCF_001515625.1 Sinocyclocheilus rhinocerous | reverse complement strand
GCGGTGCGAGGAGTCTGACATTTACGCGCGGGGATATCTACGCAACAAAACAAAACAAAAACAAGTGCACTTGTTTTGCGGGGATAGTTGCCATATCCACGGTAGCTGCCTACATACATCAGTTCTTTTGCGCCTTCTGCGTCGCGAACCCGTCCTTCAGCAGTCATGTCCGAGGTTCTGCCGTACGGAGAGGGGAAAATGAGCGGATACGGAGCGGACAACGATGTCAGTCAGATGTCTTTCAGCTGCGGGCTGCAGGACACCAACTCGTTCTTCGGAGCGTCGCAGGCGAAAAGACCTCCAAAACTGGGACAGATCGGCAGAGCGAAGAGAGGTGAGAATGTTACCTGATTGAAGATAACTTACTGAAGTTAAAGGAATAGAGACTTGCGTTTTCACTCACTTTTTCTTCCGTGCAACATAAGAGGAGATGTTAGGGAGAACGACAGCCTCGATCACCGTTCACGTTCATTGCACGGGGAAAAATATGCAGTAAAAGTGAATAGTGATCTAGCCTGTCAGTTCATAACACTTAATAAAAAAATCCATACGGGTGTACAACATAAAGACGAGAAAATGACAGAATGCATTTAAATGCATGCATATTTTGACAGTTTGACATTTGTAAAAATGAGGACAATATGTTGGCTAAATAATAGGCTATTTCATGCAACCCGACTGAGAAATGACCTTTTTAAGTGATATTGTTTCGCATTTAATATGCATTTTAACGCATTCGAATGCGTTTGTTGTGTGTCTAGTCTTGTTGCGCAGTTTCAAAGCGCACAGAACACACATGCTAGATTGGCGAAGTCTTGACATCAGCTGTCTGTCTTCTTCTTTCCAGTGGTCATCGAGGACGACCGAATAGATGAGGTGCTGAAAGGCATGACCGACAAATCATCACCGGGCGTTTAAACCCGCGCGATGCCTTGCAGACATTTCAATTTTTTATCACCGATTCGAAGCACTTGTCGGTTGTGCATGTGAAGAAGATTGCAAAGAGATGGAGAGACGGTGGCACGACGCTCGAACCACGAGGAGACTAAACTAAAAAGGGCAAACGCGAATAAAAGAAGGGAGAGACGGAATTTCCTTTGGTGTTTGCTGGCAGTTCTCCAATATGAACGACAATGGAAGCTTTGAGGAAGATGTCGGAGATGTTGTTGAGGCTGCCCGCTGCGGCTCATCTGTGAATAAGGATGGATGGACTTGCCATTATTATTCCACGACCATCATCTTCCAAAAGCGCTGTAAGCAACACGAAGTTCAACCGAAGACTGAACCGCATCTTACGCTCTGTTACTATAGATGGATGTACAGTATCTTAGCTCAAAGACCTTCCCCATAACACACAAACACGCACACGCGCACACACATATGTGGATCTGCCTTGAGCGTCGACTTCAATCCGACTGCT
>NW_015784176.1:0-1420 GCF_001515625.1 Sinocyclocheilus rhinocerous | reverse complement strand
GAGTGAAGATTAGTCGCATATGCGAGTGATTTACTCGCAATGTAGCTAGAGGGTTGCTATATGCAATGCATCTCACCACAACCAGGTTCATTATTTCATAATGAACAGTAGAAAAGCCATAGACTAATACCTTGATATTGCTGCAGAATGAGAGGGCTTGTCTAATATGCTCTGCTGTAGCAGAGACAACATAGGGATTTCCATCATGACATGATCTTTCTCTGCCCCCTCCACTTGAAAGCAGTCATTAAAAATAAACCAGGGATTTCCCTTATCGCCATTTTCAGTCTGTGAAACAACAGCATTAAATTAAATTAAATTAAAACAGCATTAGACATAACAGTTTGAAAGTAGGTCACTTTTAGAGCAGTAAATGAATTTAGTAATGCAACCACAAGAAAACAAAACAAAAAAACAAATATGCAAAACAACATAACATACGTTTTCAGGAAACTCAAAAGTTCCTGCTTCTGCCACAGGTAGGGTTGATGATTCCTCTTTTCTGGTTTTGTCCTGGATTGCACCCCAGTCTGAAAACCCATTGCCAACTTGCTGGGGTTCTGTCCAGTCCGCAGAACTGAACGTGGACCAATCGTCAAACCCTTCACAACTTTGAAAACCATCTTCACCATAACGGTCCAACATACACTCCCCCATTACACACAGTAACGTAATCCAATTACACCCGAGAGTCTACTACTGTCCTGTCTACTGTGCATCTATTCGTTCTATCAAGCTATAGCAGGATCAGCAGGGTCACCGTGTCTTTATCCCTATTGACCTAAATTCTGTTGTTGTCGTTGTCTTTGTAGCTACACTTTTGGCAGTTAGCAGTTTGTTCTCTGGTGTCCCACAGGAGGCAGGGAATTTCCATTGTGTTTCAGAAGCAGGTTACATGACATATGCTTCCTTCCAAAGACATTTCCTCTGTTGCTTTACTTCAATTACCAGGAAGAGGACAGAGGAATCTGAAGAGAGGGAGAAACATTTCCCTGGTGTAAAATATTTGATTTTACATAAACATTATATCTTATTTAGACTTTAAGCCCTATAGAAAATGGCATATGAGATATTTGTACCTTGTAGTTACAGACAGGAAGGAAGGAAGGAATTGAAAAACAAGTATGAAAAGAAAACAATAAAGTAAAAAAACTATTTAGATATGCAATTTGTAGTTTGAATTTATATTCCGTGTCATCTACACCTTCTAAAAAGACCTTTTATATATTTTCTAACATTCCAATTTTACATAACCATCATTTTATTCATAATCTTTTATATCAGTAATAATATTCAGTAAAATTGTTAAAAATGTATAAGATCATACATTACAAAAAGTTGTCTCGACACACAAATATATGACATATATATGACACAAACATATAGGCCTTTTTTTTAACAAACAGGTATCGCAAATCTA
>NW_015784175.1:0-1418 GCF_001515625.1 Sinocyclocheilus rhinocerous | reverse complement strand
TGGAGTTATATTTAAAAAATGCCCTGGCTCTTCCAAGCTTTATAATAGCAGTGAATGGATGTTGATATTCAATAATCCAATAGAAGTCCAATAAACTGCGCCAATCCATCATAAAAAAGGAACATTGCGAATGTTCCTTTGAACTATGGTTTCAGGAAACACCAAAATATTGAACTATGTTGGTAACAACTCAACTTGCAGCCATAGTTGGCTAATGATGCTTTTGGGAAACACACCCCTGGTTCACTTTTTAAGCAGACTTAGGAAATCACCTGGCAGATGATAAAACTGGCAAATAAATCTCACAGACTTGCATTTTAAGCCATGGAGCCAAAAATATTAGAGACTTTAAGGTGAGGCTTTTGACTTGGGCCAGTAAGAAACCAGCTTAGCAACTGCATGGAAACTCCTATAGCAACCATCCTGGTGGTGCGTTTTAGCCATATCAATATGATACAGATGGCAGATGCTTTTTTCTTAGATATTAATCATCATTGATGATGTTTATGATTTAGAATATGATGGTTTTATTTTATTTTTGTAAGTTTAAATATGAATATCACTCAGTCACTGTAACAGAAGTCACTGCCATGTGACAGAGAGTCTAATTGGCAAGCAAGACATGTAATATTACTTAACTCTGTTATGCCACTCACATGTTAAACAGTTCATTAAATTATAATCCCAGTGCACTTTCCTGATCTCTGGAGTGATGTGCTCTCATATCACTGCTCAATCTGAATAAGATAATGCTTTATGTGAACCGTTCACCTGAAATTAGACTCCCTGTGTTATTGCTAATGCACACTAAACCTGAAGAGCCATGCTTATGTAATATTTAAAAAGCAATGTATTAAGATTAATGTTTTTGGATGTTATGATTACTGAGGACATATATTCTGCTCCTGAGAGATTTAAGTTCTTTATGCCATGTTTTTGTACCTCACATTTTTAATTGTATGTATTATGTGTAATTAAACATATGCTGAGATGCTTGTTAGGTAGCAAGAGATCAAGCAAGTCATCACGGATTTCAAAACTTTGTGCTAACACATTGCAACTGGTTTTATTCTTAGATTTTTAAGCACAACTTTTCTAAACACGTTTTTAATGAGTTGTTCTGCTTTAAAACAGATGCATTTGCACCTCAATCAATAAACCTTTTCACTGCCTCTGAGATTGTCATTCCTAACATGTCCTAACATTTTTGTTGTTGTTGTTTTTGTTGGTTCCATGTGTTAACTTTAGTTAAACGAATAGTTCACCCAAAAATGAAAATTCACTGAAAATGTACTTATCCTCAGGCCATCCAAGATGAGGATGAGTTTATTTCTTCATTGCAACCAATTTAGAGAAATTTAACATTACATCCGTTGCTCACCAATAAATCTTCTGCAGTGAATGGGTGCCATCAGAAA
>NW_015784174.1:0-1420 GCF_001515625.1 Sinocyclocheilus rhinocerous | reverse complement strand
AAATGTGCCATCAATGTGAGTAAAAAAGATTGGGGGCTGGGGGCATGCAGAAGAAGAGAGGACGTGATCAAGGTCTGGTGTAAGGAGATATTACTGGCAAATCAGCCCTTAAAGGGAAAGTTCAGTCTGACATGGCGAACGGACCTGCGGGTGGACTCTTTTAACAGGAACAGAAACCAGTGAGCAGAGCAGCATGGGTAATATAATGGGCTTAGTGTTGTGTCTGATGCTCTGGTTCAAACTTGAGCCCACAGAGATAAAAGGAGATGAACAGCGGCCATTGTTGATTTGTGTGTCGTGGGTTTAAGGCTTAAGGTACGGTCACATTAGTCAAATTTTGCAGGCCACAAAGGTCCATTGTCAATAGAATAGTGATGTATGAAGTACAGCTCACACAGATGCCGCTTTCAAACCAGTCAGCTTTCTTTGGTCAATGCGACAAATCTACATACATAATCAGCATGAACCTGTTGCGAAATGAAATTTCGCTAATGTGGGACCACACCATTACAGGACAGATTATTAATGTATTTTTATGCAGTTCCTTGTACAATACCATGTTAAGGACCTCAAAGCACTTTTAGTGCATGATTTGTAAATTAATACAGTTTGACATCACATGACCATCTCCACATATGGCTTTTCTGACGTGGTAAACTTGCTCGGCAGCGCACCTGGTACAGCATTGCACTTACAATGTACAAGTCCTGTGAAACACAGTTAGGTTTAGGGTAGAGTTTAGTGTAAGGAGGTATGTTATTTTCAAACCTCACAGAGCATTAAACTTTTAGCACCACTAACTGTACATTTAATTTCCGAACCACTATCATACGTACATCAACCAATGCAAAAAAAAAACGTTGCCACATTCATGTTCATCTGTTTCGGATAAAATCTGAACTCGTTTTTGCAACCACTCACTGAACAATTCACTTTGAAAGTGTCAAATGTTGCCACAGGCACCTTTTTCCAGGGAAAACAAATATGCTTAAGAAAAGAAAGTTGACAGTCATAAGGAAAAAAAAAAATGCACATTTTGCATATATTGCCCTGTGTAAAAGTATTCTAAGAAAATGTACCATATTAACCCTTCTTATTCCAAAATACCACAGTTACTGTAAAATCACATTAAATGAGTGGCATCTTTTTCAAAAAGTGATTGTAATTCATTTCAATTTAGTTTTTTTGACAACAGTGGTCACTAACAGCCAATTTCCACAGTCTTACTCTAGTAAATAGTATTCTGATGGAAACTGGAAACTTTCAGAGGTGAAAACAACAGTTCTTCAAGTAAAAAACACAACCCACAAAGCTTCCACAACTTTCGCAAGCAATATTTAATCGGAAATAAACCTGAGGTAGACCTCCACCCCACCCGCAAGTCATGCTATGGAGATAAAGATAGGAGAGGCGTGTGGGT
>NW_015784173.1:0-1419 GCF_001515625.1 Sinocyclocheilus rhinocerous | reverse complement strand
AAAGCTAATTCAAAATATTAATAACTAATAATGAACAAATCTGACAAATCAGATTTTCTTTGAAAATATTTTGGCACAGTATGCTATATGGTGTGATTATTTTATTCAATATTCAAAGGTCTTGATAGTGAATAACACTATATGAATAACAACCATGAGGTTGTCTATGTTCATCCATATTATCTTCTTAGGTTTAAAATACTTTAAAACGTTTTAACAATTTGGCATTTATTTTAAAACTAAATGAATACATTTAATATTAAGCAATGTGTAATTTATATAGTGGAGCTGCAAACATGTAATGGGAAATAGAGATACATTGTGCTGAGTATAAGCAGTTGTGAATGCAGTATAAAGTAAAGCAGCAACAGTTCACCCTCCCTTCCACTTGGAGGGCATCATGAATATTTAATAAATAATTGCATTGTGAATTAAATGATAAGAAACGTTATGGGTGGTTCCCATATTCTGTGATGTCAGGAGAGTTAAAGCAGTATCACTCTGATCAAAGAGCCTTAATCAGGAGGCAAGTCTGTCTGAGGCTATAGCTCGCTCAGTAATATGCTAATGAGATGTCTCTTTCAGAACCCATACTGGGCGGAGCTATTCTAATTAAGGAGATTCAGAGTAGCAGCCTTTTCACTTACACTTGCATATTCATTACAGTAAATGCACTATGCAACTCGAATGTGGTAGTGTGGTAATGCGCTGTTAATTTATTCAAATTTATCAGAGCAGATTTCAGATTTATTAGAACACTTGTAAAATGGACCACTCTAATTATGGCAATGTTTCAGCTAGACCACTTATCTTGATGTGCATTTGTGTCATTGTCCAAGATGGAATCTTATGCTGTTTTTTGGTATTTGATCAATAGAAAATGTGCTGTATGATAATATAAATCTCAATGCAATCCAAGTATTTGTTCCTTTTTGTAATCATGGACATTGCTGAATAATAATTCTGGAATTCTGAAATCTGAAATCTCACAATTATGCATCATGTTTTGTCTTTAACCCTATAAAGCATACTGTATCATATTTGATATTCAAAATACCTCTAAATTATCAGCATGATCAAAAGTTTGCTGGCAAAACTGTTTTACACAACCTGCTCATGCGTTCTGTTGTCTGATTGATAGTTTATACTTTTCAGCAAGTAAAATGCCTTAAAGGTACTAAAGTACAATTCTAAAAACACACCCTTTTTGATGTGATTTTTATCATGTAAATGTTTTTTTTGTTTGTTTGTTTGTTTGTTTTTGTTTTTTAGAAAAAAGATCATGTTAAAATGTGAGTATCAAACACATCTAGCTTTTTTCTGAATGTTTATTTTATTTTATTTTATATGTCGATCATCATTGTATTGCATTGCATTATATGTTTTGCCTCCCACAATAAAAACTACAGAGCTTTGATT
>NW_015784172.1:0-1418 GCF_001515625.1 Sinocyclocheilus rhinocerous | reverse complement strand
ATATTCCTAATGATTACACTCGAACAATTCATATTTTAACCAATAGAAATCTACTACATGGTCTATCAGAACCCTCCGAAAACATCTGTTCCTAACCAGCCACTGGCCACATTACCAGATGCCACCATGGGAACCATGAGAGCTATATTTGAGTCGGTTAATGGCAACATTGTAAAGACATTATATCTGCTAAAAGTACCAGAGCGCAGAGAAAGCGAGCAGATGATAGTGAAATTGACAGCATGTGGCAGAGTTATTGATATTGGGCACCTTTGGCCTTCATTTAATTAACTGAAACAATTGCCTTGCATTAAATAGTGCACTTAAAACATATAATTTCACAGCTGTGTCAGTCACAATTCAGACAGACCAGAGGCAGTAGTGTGTAATGGGCTATATAATAAATATAATAAACAGTTTTTTCATCCAAGATGGTTTAAAAGTGCAGTAATTTCAGTATTGAATTCATCTTACAAAACTCAATTCATCTTCTACTGATGTCAGTGAAAAACTCAAATTTTCATGTAACAATTCCCCTTCCCTTTAAAATGGCCGTGTCTCTGTATTCAGTGCTTTTTAGAGCCTTGCTGAATGTGAACTTTCTGTCTCATTAAACTTCCATCAACCTTTATCACATTGTCTTTCTTTCTCTCTGTACCCTCTTCATCACCTCATTCAGCGAGATGAAAGCAGGATTGAAGGATAACACCTTTACCAAGTGCTCTAATTGGACTGAGTTAGAGTGGCAGAGGAAGCTGATCACCAGCGTCATATCTATTGCTGACGGTCCTCCTGATCTATTGCTTCACTGTGGGATGGCACTGACTCCCCTGGCAGATTAGAATTCTTATTCTTTCACTCACAGGGCAACTCTTTGGTCAGTGCTGCTTGGCATTATTGCTAGAATTCCACAGATAAGAGATGTCTTCTGGGAGGACATCTTGACTATAATATAAACAAGTGCAAGGAAACTGGCCACTGAGGAAGACAAACAAGGTATCTTCAGCTTTCAAGTGTCCAGGCATAAAGGAATACATCAATTTGCTGAAAATGTACTCAACCTCAGGCCATGCAAGATATAGATGAATTTGTTTCTTCAACACATTTTGAAAAATGTAACATTACATCAATTACTCACCAACGGATCCTCTGCAGCAAATGGCTGCCGTCAGAATGACAGTTCAAACAGCTGATAAAAACATCACAGTAATCCACTCCAATCCATCAATTAACATCTTATGAAGTAAAAAGCACCACACTTGTAAGAAACAAATCCATTATTAAGGCATTTTAATTGTCACTACTGGCCAAAATACCAGAGTCCATAATCTATGGTAATGCTTCCTCCAGTGATAAAGTCGCTCCCCTGTTGTCATCTCACATCAAAATCCACCAACATATTTGTTTAGAACTGTTTT
>NW_015784171.1:0-1418 GCF_001515625.1 Sinocyclocheilus rhinocerous | reverse complement strand
ATATATATATATATGTAATATTTATTTATTTATTTTTGTATATAATTTGTATTTATTATTTTTTATTAATATTATATAAAATATTTGTAAAAATCATATCTTTATTGCCGAGCCTAATTTTAAATGGTAGGTGTAATACAGTTACATATTGACATTTATGCATGCACAGCAATTACTTTTATGTCATAAGTCAATTTGCTGTCATAAATCAATTTATCTTCTGAACAGCTTACTCTTATTGTTGCTGTTCAGTGATATAGTGCGGCTTAAACAGCCACGAATAGCGAGCCACTACTCAAGGTTGATGTTTTGATGATGTATGGTTTCCTGTTGTAGCTGACTGTCGAAGGAAACGTGCGTTTAAATAACAGACCTGATGGTCGCAGTTACTGTGTGTGTGTGAGTCACTTTTCTTGGAAATGAAAAACCGCTTGATTTCGCACGCCTTCGCTCGCTTTGACCTCTGAGATAACAAACAGGTATCACTCGCAGAAGAAGTGCAGTGACGGATAAATGTACGTTTTGAAAATGGTGAAATCTATTAGATCACCTACTCGCTGAAAAGCTACATTTAAATGCATTTAAAAGTGTTTTACAGGAAATTGCGATGCTCAATTTGACAGCTATGAATGAGAAACATGACTGGTTTATCCTGTTTGGTGTGAGGCATTTTTTAAAATCGATTTCATATACATTACAATGATTTTTTTTTTTAAGAGTCTTTATGCAAGTATAGATGCTAATGATTGTTAATTCTGAGGAAGAATGAACAATCATAAAAACAACTCCGTTTGTGTTGCATTCCAATTATGCAATAAATTCAGATTACAAATAATTTATTTACAAATAAATTGCATGCAGTTACAAAACATTTAATATACAATTCATTTATTTATATTATTATTATTGAATAATATTTAATTATTATAGAATCCAATTGTTATTATTGTTTATTATTATTATTATTATTAGTATTATTATTGATGCTTTATTTATAATTATTTTATTTAATAATAATAAATAATCATCATTATCATTTGTAAGTTGCTTAAAAGATTCTGCTAAATAAATGTAATGCTTACATTTTATTATATTTATTTATATTATTATTATTATTATTATTGTGTGTGTGTGTATATATAATGAATGTAATTGTCACTCACATAAATAACCAAACTCTGAGTGTGTGTACAGAATAAAATGGAAGCATTTAACCATATTTAGCATCTGCATGTACGTGGCCTTTTAAATGAACGATCTCTGCGGAATTAATAAATGAATGCTTTCTTGTGTTGCAGGATTCAGAAGGAGCTTGCAGAAATCACACTTGACCCTCCACCGAACTGCAGGTAAGCGTCTGCTGTTTGTAAACGTGCTGCTCTTTGTGCTGGCCTCCGCCGGGGAGAGAGAGATAATGG
>NW_015784170.1:0-1417 GCF_001515625.1 Sinocyclocheilus rhinocerous | reverse complement strand
CTGCAGAAGCTGATGTAATCTTCTGCCAGCAACAAAGTCTGTTCCCTCAACCAACAGGACATTTTCTAAAAAAAAATAAAAAAGGCAGGGTCATAATACATTAGACCGTTTTTTTTTTTTAATATTAGAAATGTTGTTTATCACATGTCCACCACTTGGACATGAACATCAAACATGGATGGCAATGTCCTGACCTATAAATCACCCACAATCAACCTTTTATTTAATTCTTGTTTAAGTATCATTTATGCAGCCTATCTTAGTTAAGAGACTAGGGAATATGTGAATGTTTAACATTAATGTGTCACTCTACAGTAGTTAAAAAAAATATTATATGAAATAACATCAAAAATAAAGTTTTTAAAAAACTTACGTTTTTTTAACTTAAAAAGTTAAAAAAAGTTTTAACCCATCATTTTTTAATTAATTATTATTTTTTTTTTTTTGCCGTGTTATTTGTCAACTACCCTTTAATGGTTTTATGTAAACATCCCTTGCAAAAAATTACCATGGTAAACACAATTTCCACCAAAATGTTAGTTACTGCAGCTATTGTCACTGCTGTCAAATCATAATTAGTACTATGTACTATGTATATTGTACTTATCATTCAGGGTAACAAGTTTTCATAATGTTTTCATTTTGTATCATTTCTTGTTGGGACGTTAGTTATGGCTAAAACCTATTTACCACAGTTTTATTAATAACCCATTTCATTTCAGTTGTATGTCATTACAGGTTAATTCAAGCAAGCGCTTGCGTTCATGTGTCTATGCAGCATTAACAGAACGCAGATCAGTTCATAAATGGGTAACTTATTATTAATAACGGCTGTTACAGTCAGCGGCTGTTTGTCTGGGTTCAGGCCTTGTATGAAAAAAATCACATTCAGATTCAACAATGTCCACCGTAAACCTGCTTACGTCACGTTTGCCGCTAGTATTAACACATAATCCATATGAATGAGCTGAATTTGATAAAAACACAGCATTGGGAAATGAAAGGCAGCGCACGCAACACTGTGAAACACAAAGCCGGCTACGCCATTTCGCACGAGAACACAAAGAAGTGAACCAACAGAACGGGTTTTAAATATACGTTCTTCTAAATACATTTCAATTAAGTCTGATTCTGAAATGCACTGCATAATGTAATTTAGCATTTCTCTCTATAAAAGTGAAAATAATAAAGCAGCTCACCCTCCCAGCGATGTCAGACTGCGCTCTCCACCGACAGTTGCGCAAACAGCAGTCAGATCTCATAGGAGACGCTCCGTCACTCCACCCTATTGCACACGCTTTATCAACGTAAAGCACGCCACGCCCCTTTCCTTACTCAGCCACGCCTCTCGCGTCAGGACGCATTCCTTTCGCATTGTACCGTATTGGCCCGAATATAAGACGACCCTGATTATAAG
>NW_015784169.1:0-1418 GCF_001515625.1 Sinocyclocheilus rhinocerous | reverse complement strand
TGTGTTAATCCTGATTAAATGGACAGAGTGGGCTCAGCTCACTTACTCTTTTGTGTTTCTCTTAATGCAATCTATTATTTTAGCCTGCATGCAAATAGAAAATGCTTGAAATTTATGTCATGTTAATCAGAGAAAAGCAAGGTATGAGCACAAAGCGGATTTATAGCAGGCAGCACAATATCGGTCACGTTCGCCATTTATTACAGTAAAGAGAACACCAAGACTATGCTTTAAAAAACACTTTAATTGGCTACAGTGTTAGATGCAGGGATCAGATTTTTGAATGTAAATTGTCAAGCGCGATTTGTTCCTCCGAACCCTTCTTTTGGGTTCACTATAGTTGCAGTTTATATTATAGATCTTCTCTCAAGAAAAAAAAAAAAGTTTTCAAAGAGTTTCAAGCACAACCTGACATTAACATTATGTTCCCCAGGTATATATCAGTTCAGCATTCCAGAGCTCACCAAGGTAGGATCTTCAGTTGGCAGGATCAGGGCTGTGGATGCCGACGTCGGCAGAAATGCGGAGATGGACTACACAGTTGTTGGCGGAGACGGTCTGGATGTGTTCGACATCAGCACTGACAGAAACTCCCAAGAAGGCATACTTAGTCTTAAGAAGGTACAGAGGATTTTTCATTTCACTCATGCAAGTTTGAAAAGCTTTTTGCTAGTTTTTTTCTTTTTGAATTAAACGTGTTCAACTGGATGGTTTGTGAATAAAATGCAGGTTTTTGTACTGAAAATGTGACCCTGAGTGGGTTGTTTATTCCTGCGGATATGTTTACGTTGCAGCCTCTGGATTATGAAAAGAAGAAATCGTACATGCTTCAGATCCAGGTCCAAAACACACATCCAGACCCACGCTTTCTGAGCTTGGACGCTAAGGACATGGCGACCGTCAGGGTCAGTGTTGAGGATGTGGATGAGCCCCCTCAATTTGAGAAAATCAGCTATATTTTGGAGGTGAAAGAGGACGCGGCTGTGGGCACCATGATAGGATCGGTCAGCGCTGTGGATCCTGACATACGCCACAGTCCGGTCAAGTAAGGGCTTTGCGTTAATATCATCCCACATTGTTTCCATCATCTTTATTTATAAGATCGGTGTAAATCTCTTTAAATGCACATTTCCCAACACACAATAGCTTGACAGTAGCTTGCAAGCCTCTTAAACATCTGCCCGTTTCTTCCGGTGACCTTTTGATAATCGCAAAACCCTGATTAATCTGTCTGAAGCTATGGCGATATGAGCTTAGATGGACTGCTTCCTCAAAGCGTGCTTATTAAATTCACATTTAATTCAAGAGGTCCTTCAATCGCGGCATCTTTATGAGATAATTGTAATAAACTACAATTATGAGAATAAATGAGGATATTATCACTGTCAAATGCGCCCTAATGATAAGGCTGATTCAGA
>NW_015784168.1:0-1418 GCF_001515625.1 Sinocyclocheilus rhinocerous | reverse complement strand
TAACACTGAACACTGTAATAAAACTAAACAAAAACTGAAATGAAAATAAACAGAAATTATAGACATTAAAAAACTAATAGAATTACAAAAAAATTACTGAAACTTTAACTAAAATTCAAATGAAAACAGAAAATATAAAATAAAAACCTATTTAAAACTATAACAGCATCTCAATGTTACTATACTAAAACTAAAATGAAACAAATAATAAAAACTATAAAGATATATATAAAAAAACTAATGAAAATAACAAAAACAACAAAATTACTAAAACTAACTAAAATTAAAATAGAAAATACTAAATATCAATAAAAACTATAATTGCATCTCACTGATACTAAAACTGAAAACTTAAATAAATCCTAAATTAAAGCTGAAATAAGATTAATAAAACTATATAGACATTTAAAAAAGAAATAATAAAAATGACAAAAAAAAACTTTACTAAAATTTATAATTAAACTAAAATGAATGACTAAAATTAAAATGAAGCCAACTTAAAATATTAATAAAACTATAACAGTATCTCAAAGATATTAAAAAACTCAGTAAGTTTTACAAAGTAACATTTTTATGAAAAATTTTTATAACATTTTTAGAGCAGGAAGGTGTTTTCGGGAGTGCAGGGTGCTACAATCAAATGTAGTAGATGCAGTGGTGTTTCATGTTGACTTAACCGTTTTCTATAAATAGTCCTTAAGAATCAGCAGCATCAGAGAGCGATCGGATCAAGTCTGATCCACCAATCAGAGTCCTTCTCTCTCCCCAGTGACATCACACAGCACGAGAGCGTCTGTTACCTGTGAGTCTCCCTCTAAGACAGAACGCTCCCGACAACACAACCTCTGAGCAGTTATCTGTGTGTGCAAGCAGTGCAATGATGCCACTTCAGTCCAGACAGAAGACATGCGTCCAGCGCAAACCAGCAGTCCTTCACTCACAGAAGCAGACACGTGAGCTCGTGCTTCACTAATTCAGTCTGCTTCTGATCGGGTCTCTGGAAGCTTGTCTCAGATTAGATACCTGAACTCTCCCTGAATAAATGTTTAATTAAAGAAAATCACATTAATTGGGCGAATCTCGCAAAAACCAGGATCAGGTCATTTTTTTAGCCCCAAAATCAAAACAGAAAACAAAAAAATATATTTTACATAAATAAAAGGAAGCCAGTTTTTAGGACCAATATGATTTTTTTTTGCATAAGGACATTATTTTCATGACAATTAAGCACATTTTCTTTTCAAATTTTATGCAGATAAATACATAAATAAATATAATTAATATTTGCATTACTATAACACAACATATATTTAAAATTTAAATTGTAAACATGCATATATATATACATGTATATATATATATTAAATATATAATATATATATATAACTTTAATTGTGAAATAATTATGTAAAAAAACT
>NW_015784167.1:0-1418 GCF_001515625.1 Sinocyclocheilus rhinocerous | reverse complement strand
GAGAACAGAGTTATTATGTTGATTCCATAATATAGACAGTGGAAATAATAAAAAAATCCATTTTGTGAAATGGTACCATAGTTCTGTTAAGCAGGAACAGGGTCATCACCAAAAGTACGTGTGCGAGACGTGGGAGGAAAAAAAGCGATTTTTTTTAATCCGAGCGGAAGATGTTTGAGTATCTTCCATTTGTTTCTATATTCCTCTGTCACAACCTATTTTCTTGTTGATCTCATTGAGATCTTTTGAATGTTATCAAACTTGTTTTGAAGTTTATGGTTAGAGGTTAAAGCCCATTGTGTCAAAAACTGTTCTCACCTACGAAACGAACGCAAATTTTGATATTTTAATTTGCATTTTTTTTTAAATTGCGCTCCCAGTTTTCTCGGCCAGTTTCAACTCTTTGGAGCTTCTTCAATAGCATTAGCTGCATATTCTAGTTGTTATTTCTAAAGTGATTTTATATGCATTTATTAAAATTTGAAGGTGATTCCGAGCTGCTAGACAAAAAACAGATGGAATAACAACAATTGACTGTTGCTGCAGTGACAATATCAGAGAACAGGTGAAAAATATCCTTTCTGCATATTATTAGCTGTAAAATAATTTGTATTTATTGTGTACAAATGTTAAATAAAAAAATTGGGGAAAGTGCTTCTGTTTGTTTCTGTTTTCTGACGTAACCAGATGTGAATACATAAATTGCAACTTCAAATATTTTATTTCTTTATTTTATAAGTTGTATTTATTTAATATTTAGTGTTTATTTTCATAGAAAATGTATATTATTAACTATATTCAGCCCCATATTTTAGTAAAATAGCTGCAAAAAATGCAAACCTATTACATAGGTAATAGTAAAAACAAAATACAGCTTATATTATTTTTTGTAAGTGGACAAACATTTGAAGACAAAGATATTTGAACATCTAAAGGTTAAATACCTCCTTTCACAATATGTTTAAAAAACTTTTCTTATGAATATGAAATATTTAATATTTGTATTTTTTTCTGAAATTTAATTTATTAATTTAAATGTTAAATGCTTAAATTAATTTAAATGACTTTTAAATTAATTCAAATTTTGTACTACTTCCTGTAGGAAGTGTTTAGAATGTTTTAAAATTCATTTAACATCTAGAGTGTGTTTTTGCCGGATGATATCAGACTGTTTTATCAGTTTTCAAAAGAGTGGGCGGTTCTCCCGGAGTTCCATGTAAATAACCGGGAACGGTTTCCTGCTGGGAAATGAGATACAAGGCAAAACATTCGGTTGCACTCCTCGCCTTCATCCTTTCTCTGTCCGCAGGGTAATGAGTGCAGATTTTTCACATTTTTCTATGTTCACATATTTCAATATAATTAAGAATTTTACTTATATATTTAATAATTAAGTACCAGCACATCTATTAATGAAT
>NW_015784166.1:0-1418 GCF_001515625.1 Sinocyclocheilus rhinocerous | reverse complement strand
TACGTGCAATTACAGCAAAAAAAATAGAAAATAGGCCTTATTTCCATTTTCATGTGAGATAACTGTGAATGTCTTCAAATCCTTGTTTTTTTTCTTTTGATTTTGGTGTTAAATGTAACCCAGACATGTTCTTGACGGTTTGACAGTGGATATCACATTATAGCAATAAAAATGACACTTTTTTCCCCTTAAGATAATGCAAACTATGGAGGGAAATGTGCTTAATTTACTTAAAAATAATGTCGTAATGCAATACATCGAAATGGTACTGAAAAAAAAGGCTTTGTGTTCATTGTTCCTTTGATTTTTGGGGTGAAATGTTACCCAGATATGTTTTGACAGTCATTAATTGCTAGAACGATAATGAATATCATATTTTGCACACCTTTATAGTATGAAGGAGTATTCACAATCACAATACTAGAGACTTCTCTGAAATCTGACCAGAGGATGCTTAAGAATTTCTCGTCTTTGAGAGTTGCTACACTCAATTTGTTCCAAGGTGAGCCTCCTGGCCTGTGGTTAAATATCTGTCCATTTTCACCCAGAAGACTTCAGGATCAATCCAGGAAAAGAGGTAAAAGGAGAAACATAGTAGAGATGAGTTGTCATGAGGCAAGTGTAGATTGCTTAAAAGGGCCCTTGTGGATGATAATGGACAGGCAACATGCTTCTGTTTTTGCTGTATGTGATATCAAACGATTGACTCAAATATGAAGCATATCAAGTAACTGGATCAGCTGACTCTGTGGGACGTGACTAATAAACTACATCTCATTTGTCTTTGATCAAAGGAAATGTCAGATGCCTCTACAATCATGAAGACAAACAGTCCATAAGGGCTCTTCATTTTTGGCCACCTTTAATGTTTTATTACCAGTGATTTAACAAAAAGGACTTTTCTAAACCCTCAGTATCGGCTGTGATGAGTGGAAAAAGAGAAGTTCTGAGAACGGTGTCTGTTCCCAGTCCTGGAAGCACAGCAGATGGTCTTCTTCCCCCACAGTCGTACAAACTATTCCAGAGCTTAGCTTTAACCTGGCGTAATAAAATAGGCGGCAGTTGCCCACCCCGAGGCCTCTTGACACGTGCTTTTTAGCATTTACACACTCTTTTAAACGTGAGCCGGGCGTGCGTTTGACTGATGGAAGCCACAGAGTTCAGAAGAAGCGTCTAGGTCAAGTTTCATGCGAATCTCTGGGTTTCCCCGCACAGTTTTTGCCCCTCCTTTCCAATAGACAAGTAGAGCACTGATTGAGACTCTCTGTAAGTACCTCCCCTCCATCAAGCTAAATAAATGTCTTCGCCTTCCACTTTCATCCCCATCCAGAGTGATTATTTACTTCATTAGCAGTTGACGGTCGTAAAGCAAAATAGAAATCCCTCTCTAGTAGAGATTTCGTGTTCAGCCTGGGCTG
>NW_015784165.1:0-1417 GCF_001515625.1 Sinocyclocheilus rhinocerous | reverse complement strand
CGTAACTCGCGTTACTTGTAATGCGTTACCCCCAACACTGGTGGTAAGTTTAAACGCGTTCAAATTTGTAATCCTAATTATAAACAACGGTAATAGTTATTAATTGCTATGGATCTTGATAAAGTAATGATTTGAAAACGGTTCTGTGGAATATATTTTTAACACAGGTTGATCACGCACCTGGTGAGAGCAGAACAATGGCTTTCAGACAGCTGTATTCGGCAGAATCCACCTGCAGTCGTGCCAGCTTGTCCACCTGGTCCTGGAAAACCCGCACCTGGTCCATGAAGGACACGATGCGGTCAGCGGGCATGGGGGAGGAGTGAAAGCCGGCAGCTGCCAGCAGGGGCGCCGTGTGCAGTGGCAGAGCCGACTGAGCTGCATTCAGGATGAACAGTTCACTCCAGCTGAGCCTCAGAAGGGCCACCTGCTCCGACACGGGCAGGTCAGGAAAGTAGGGAATATTCCGGGCCCACTCTATGGTACTGAAGAGCAGCCGGGCTGCCAGCTCACATATATTGTCGATGCCCATGACGGAGCTGTTGGCTCCTGTGAGCTGCTGGCCGCACTGGGCTCCGTAGCGGCTGTTGGGGTACGGCTCTGCTCTCAGCAGCTGAGAGATGAGCTCAGACACTGGCTGACCATTGAAGAAATCAGCACCCATGCCGTGACCTCCTCCAACATCACCACCCACTCCAACCATGGAGGCTGGACTGATGCCTGCATGGGAGGGAGGGATTCGACCACGCTGGACCGCTGGGAAAAAAAACAACAGAGAGAAAGGAACCATCAATATAATGACACAAACCGAAAGGATGATACAGGTAACATGAAACTAGCAAAGCTATGTAGGAAACTGTTTGGGAAATGGTCAGATATATAAATAGACTATAAATATTTAGATAATATTTATTACAAATATATATCAATGGTTTGCTGACCTTCTTTCCTCATACCGACCCGGAAACATTTCTTCAGACGGCAGTACTGACACTGGTTACGGTGGTGCTGATCAATCTGACACTCTCTGTTTGACCTGTAAAGACAGTTTAGATACCTTTGAGCCAAGAGAATACAAGAGATAATTTAAGATTTAGCACTTTTCAAAAGATAATGAGCATTCAGATCAACAGTGAAACGTTGCCAGGTGTGAACATCACTATTTACAGATAGCATGATATCTTCCCTGAATGTTATATTATAATCTCTGCAGATACGGACCATTTAAGTCATTATTTAATTCTAATATTATCTGCGTAATCCTGAAATTCTGTGCAGAATAAAGGCATATCTGAGGAAGACTGTGCTACATTGAGACTTGACATAATGGCACAAAACACTCGTTTTTACATACCAGCTTCAAATTAAAGACACAATTACCCTTGTAAATGCATGAATAAATGATCAATGATTTGCA
>NW_015784164.1:0-1417 GCF_001515625.1 Sinocyclocheilus rhinocerous | reverse complement strand
TGGAGTGACGCAGAGGGAGGTAAAATGGAGAGGTAGAATGTGTATTTGAGGAGTTACTCACATGTGGCTGTACGTCTAGAAGGCACACCTTGTTCTTGGACAGGACTGAACGTACAGAGTCCAAGCTCGTCCCATAGTAGTTTCCCTTATACTCTCCGTGTTCAATGAACCTGAGGCATAGGAAAAGACAGAAAAAACAGGAGAGGTTTGATGTAAATGCAAAAGCAATGCCTATGGGTCCCACCCTAGAATACAAAGAGAAGCCAATGGACGGGATAATGACAGGAAACTCGTAACCCATTATTTACTTCCAGCCTGTCCTGATGCTTTCAGTGTAAAAGGCTGCTTAGACATGCACGGTGTGTTCACCATCACTCGCATTCTTCCCCACATGGCGATTCCTGACAGTCTGAC
This sequence comes from Sinocyclocheilus rhinocerous, assembly GCF_001515625.1. NCBI lineage: Eukaryota > Metazoa > Chordata > Actinopteri > Cypriniformes > Cyprinidae > Sinocyclocheilus > Sinocyclocheilus rhinocerous. The sequence goes on along the minus strand of NW_015784164.1, from coordinate 1,003 downwards.
ACAAGGCTCTTTTATATAATCTTCTATGTTACAGTTTAAATCAGTAACACCTGTTTCCTTGCAGCACAGTCAGGCTTGAATGCCAACAGCAAGAGTAACTTGACTTCCTGAGAAGACAAAGACAAACAAACACTTTTCCAGTATTTAATCTGCCTCTCGTTCAATCCAATCCATAGATTTTTTCCCCCTGATCAGCGTCACAGAACACCGGTGTGTATTTTTAGGACATCCATCTTAGTAAGAAATGTGGAAGAATAATGGAAAGTATTCTAGAAGAACGAAAGAGTCTTACGACAGCACGGTGTTGTAATATTCCGTGAATATTTGGTTATGCAACTCAGGCCACTAAAATTACCACTACTGAAACTACTGGTGAAATGTTCTTTATACTGTATCTACAGGCTTCTTTATTGTTCCCTAAGTATCAATCCAAATGTCAACAAATCTTTGAAGTGAAAACTATAAACGCGCTCACAGTTTTGGGCCCATGCTGTCTAACAGCAACCTGTGATTGAGCGATCATTTTTAGAAGTTAACGTGACTCCCTGCCACTCTTCTCCTGTTAGACATGTTTTAAAAGCCTGTACACTCTTTCATTGAAGGAATTTTGCTGGTGAGCCAAGTTGATTTAGTTGGGTGCTAAGAGGTGGTTTGCTGGTGTTAACGTGACATGTAAGGGTTACCAGGAATTCCTGAAGCGACTAAATTTTAATTTAAAGGCAAATGTGCTCAAACAGGGCTTATGTGTCGTGGCATTTGTTGTCATGATGCGGTGCATGTTTTGGATGGTGGGGTGGAGGCTGCTTCTGTGGTTTTGGGGTTCATTTAAATGCTGTTTTTAGCCCCAAGTAGGGTTTTCCAAGGGAACACCAATGTCGTGTTTGCACATGAGAATGGGCATTTTCTCACTGGAAGGCAGAATAATGAACAACTGGTCAAATACAACGTACTTGGTTAGTAACGTAACCTCGGTTCCCTGAGATACGGGAACGAGTACTGCGTC
>NW_015784163.1:0-1417 GCF_001515625.1 Sinocyclocheilus rhinocerous | reverse complement strand
GAAAAGTCCTTTGCAGGGTTTATCATAATCCTCTACCAATGTTCACCGAGCCACGCCACTCCTTTCTTGTAGGAGTATACAATTACAACAAAAAACAGGCTTCCGGTTTGGTTGACTGGTGTCCATACTGAAGTGTTTATATTTGTTTAAACAAACACATTTTTGACCAGCTTGAGATGATTTTATATAACTAAAAGAGTAGAGACTGTTTTAAGGCAAGTTTGAATAAATAATCACCCTATTTTGAGGTTTATTGAATATGCCCGGTACGCGCAGCAAACCAGATAAGATGGCGGAGGGCACGACGGTGGAAGCAGCAGAAAGCAGAATGGAAACTAATCAAGAGCTCATTCTCCACGAGATAAGAGTGCTTAAAACAGAGTTACTCTTGAAAATAGACGAAAAAGCCACGGTCCAGGCCACAGAGATAAAGGCGCAATGCGAGCTACTGAGAGAAGAATTTGTGACTGTGATGGGCCAGGCAGGCACGAGAATAGCGGCACTTGAGACTCGGGTGCTCTCGCTGGAAGAAGCAGAGAGCTGGCATTCGGATGATGTGAGCACTCTGCAGCGAGAGGTGGCGAAACTTCAAGATGTCGCTGTACTAGAATCAAAAAATGAGGATCTAGAGGCCAGATCTCACCGCTGTAATTTACGCATCACGGGAGTGAAGGAGAGACGGGAGGAAGGAAAGCATATTCCCGACTTCATATCTGAGCAGCTTAAGGACTCGTTACAGCTGGATAAGGCCCCCGTAATAGATCGGGCTCACAGAACTCTGAGATCGAGACCAGAAGACGATCAACCAGCAAGGGCAATTATAGTGAAATTCCACTATTTTCAGGAGAGTGAATTATTGCTTAAGAAAGCCGCGCAGAGAAAGGAGATCGTCACACCGGATGGAGACAAAATACATCTTCAGCCTGACTACACCCAAAACGTCATGAGACAGTGGTCAGCCTTCAACAAGGTACGTGGTCTACTCAGACGCTGTGAGGGTGTACGCTACGGCCTATTCTATCCTGCCGAGCTGAGAATCACCGCGAAAGATGGAGTGAGACAGAGCTTTAAAGATCCAAAGCAGACTATGGACTTTGTGAGAGACACTTTGAAGCCTTAATGCAAACGATATTACCTGCAGCAAATAGCCAATTAATGTATGGTGAATTAAAGACTTTTGGTTATACTTGTATCATTCGGACTTTGTTTGATTGCGTATTATCGGCTATGACACTCAGCATCTGAAGAAAAAGTCTGTTGACAGTAATACATTCAAGAGATACGTTCTTTTTATCTCTAGATTCTAGAATTTAAGATTTTCCTGTTAATGCAGTTTGTGATAATGTTATTTTGTTATAATAGTTCGGATTGGAGTCTTAAAGGTCACATATTTTACACCTTTCTGGAGTTTTATTTT
>NW_015784162.1:0-1416 GCF_001515625.1 Sinocyclocheilus rhinocerous | reverse complement strand
TATCCTGATTTTATACAAGCAGGGTATCAATCCCTGACCATAAAACAATGTCCAGACATTTTAATATTGATTACTACATTATTGCCATTTAAGTAATGAATTTATTAACAAGAAAGAAAGAAAGAAAGAAAGAAAAAGAAAAACGAGTCCTGCTTGACAATATATATCTAAATAAGATTATATCCTTTAGTTTTCGGCAAAGCCATGATGGGTGCCTTTTAAATTAGCGTTCTAGATAGATTCCAATATGTGATATATAATTTGCTACAAGCTTAGTGCAACTCATTCCAAATAGGTCAGATTTTACATCAGACATTTTTTTTTTCTGAATGCATGATGTTGACTTGAAATTCTACTTTAATACTTTGGTTTTAAAATACAGTAAATGGCAGGCTACAACAGAAACTACAACTGTCAAACTGTTGTTTTCATTGCAAGTACATGCTGCAAAAAGCTCAAGTTACGCACAATAAAAATCCAGCTGTATGCAAACTTGGAGCCTTCCCAAACGTATAACAAAATGATCAGGCAATATCTAAAATCTAAGTCAGCTTCTCCGTGTCAACCTGTGGCATGGGCTACCTCTAACTGTTCTTATATGATGCAAAAAAAAAAGTAGTTCATTCCAGAGTTATCAAAATGCAAAGGTTTGATATTAAATACACAAACCGCTTTTAGCAACAACACTGTTTATGTCCTAGAGGGAGAATTCCTTTTAGAAACCAGGTCCTTGTTCTCTCTCTCGCAACACTGCTTCCAGTTGGCTCTCAACAGAGAATTAACTGCATGGAAACCGTATGGATCAACTTTTTCATGGGGATGATGGCATGATGCTCCTTTCACTTTTTTAGTTCGTATTCCAAAAAAGTGATCGGGAAATGAAAGAAATGTATGAATGCCATGCGGAGCATAAGTTCTTTTCCAAGTAGAAGTTCATTTTCAAGAGCATAAAAAAACAGAGGGGGGATAAAGACAGAAAAAAAGACCATACATGTCCAGCATGCAGGCACTTTAATGACATGTCTCTTTATACAGTTTATAGATTCTCATGTAAAGTTACAAAACAGCAAGCAGAAGGCATGAGATGATAATGGGGGAAAATCCTTTGACTTTGGCAAAAGAGCAAAAAATACATATATGAAAAAAATAAAAATAGCAAACTTTCATATTTGGCAAAAAAGTGAATGAAGGTCAATATCATGAGTGTATATGCATACACATCAAAATATTAACTAATTTAGAGAATAATATAATGCATATGCAGAAAGAAAAAATATATATATATATTTTTGGTTGCACAACAAGCCTCCAAAATTCAAGAAGAGCTGACTTCAGTTCTTAAAAAAAAAATTAAAGAGGTTGTCGGCCTTGATCTAACAACCCCCAAAACAGAAAAAAAAAAAAAAAAAAAACCTT
>NW_015784161.1:0-1417 GCF_001515625.1 Sinocyclocheilus rhinocerous | reverse complement strand
ATTCTATGATACTTATCAATATTATGTACCTTGTCTCAGAAATTAATTTTTTCTAATACAGAGACACTCTTCAGATAATCACACTGATTAGGTTCAAAATGGTTGAGTTACAAAACGAATTCCCCATACGGCTCAGCCTGAAAACATCTGGCTTCTGGAAATGAAGGATTCAAGTGTATTCTGCCATTGATGCAGGCTGTGTATGATTCACAATTGAATTTAGAATGCCTTTTGAATGCTAAATAAATTCATGAATTCAAAATGACATAGCAGAATTATACTTTGAATTTGTACTTATATTACTCATTTTTATTTCATTTCCTAGAATGTGTGATGTTTAGATCACATGATTGGTTATGATCTCAGCATGGGAAAAAAAGACTGGTATGACTTGATTCTTCATCTCCTGTGAGTGCACATGACTTTTTTTTAATGTGGGGAAAAAAAACTTCATCTTTTCACCTCTAAAAAGAACACTTAAGTGGCTGTTCTTGCACATTTTGTTGTGTAAACCAGTATTCTTCCTGTTATTCCAATTTAAATTCAAATTGAACTATTACATTAAATTTCCAACTTTGAAAGGATTAAAAGCCAATTGTTAAATTCCGAATTTTCCTCAATGCTGCTTCAAAGTGTTTGACTTTAAATATTTTAGATGCTTCTTAGTGAAGCCTATGCATTCATAGTAAATAGATCAATTACAATTCGTCTGCTCTATCAGCAATTTAATAAAAGTTTAGCACTATAAGCACTCTCTGCTTTTCATATTTTCATTAATACAGTGAAAAACATAGAACACAAGAGACAGATCATGTGGATTCCCTTGGTGCATTGGTGTCAAAAAGGCAATCACATTGAGATCATGGCATCAAAACCCTCTTTTGCCACTAAATTGATGTAATAAACTCCCACCCCACTAGCTTAAGTGGATTTCAGCAGCAGGATTCGGAGCGCTGTGTTCTGACACTCACACCTGCCCCTCCAGATGTTGCTGCAATTATGAATCATTCCATTTCAGATTTGTCCACCCAAAACCTTGTTTGAACCAACAGCTTCAGACAAAATTGCATCCAAACTGCTCAGTTGTTAGGTGGCGCATGCAGACATCATATCCTCTGTCCTCATTGCATAAAAAAGAACTATAAACATAATAAACAACTGGAAATAATCAAATAAATATTAATTTTGACAGCTTTTGAGTGTTTAAAAACATGGCCGACCCAGGCACAATGAGGTAATAAGGGGAGTTTGATTATTGATTATTCCTAAACACCAAGAGAGCTAACAATAAGAGTTGTCTGCTCAAACTTCTGCTCTTCCTAGCTTGGTGTAGCACCTGAAACTCTGCATATTCTTTCATAAGATCCCATTGTTAAAGGAACACGCCATTATTTTTGAAAATAGGCTCATTTTCCAA
>NW_015784160.1:0-1417 GCF_001515625.1 Sinocyclocheilus rhinocerous | reverse complement strand
CATTCATTTAACAACATTAGATGTAAGATAAAACCCTAATGTACATAGCTGATAACAAAAAGAAGAAATATGTGACACGGGGAATTCTGGGTATGTCAATTTATTTATTTTTGTTACTCTGTAAATTATTAGATGACTTGTTATTGTTCATTTCCAAACTCTATAAATTGTAGTATTTTACTAAATTACATTAAATGTCTCATTATATTTATTATAGTTTTTCACCATATATAGTAAGGAAACTTGCTACTAACCAATTAACAGGTTTTTACAGTAGCATTTTTACATTTTTAGTCTTTTACCGTTAAAATTATGATAATTTTCACAGTGTACATATTGATACATTGATGATAGATAGAGATTGGAACAAACTAGTTTATTTTACTAATTTTAAACTTGCTAAGTCTGCTAAAATTCGACAGAAATGCACTATAAACCTATTTAGCTACTCGTCATTTTTATTTTTATTTTTTCATTGTTCTGGTATGATTTTTGGTGTTTTTGTGCAGTACCGAATCACTGGGGATTGAGTTGTAGAGTCAAACTGAGTTTCAGTTTCCACCCAGGACAGCAGTGACTCATACTTGAAAATCTGGCTTCTCTTTGGTGCCATGAATCCATCAGCATAATGGTAAAGAAGCTTCTGGCTTTTTAGAGTGGAAACTTACAACTCAAGCAAGTGAAATCAACATGGCTTTTGATTAAAATAAACCATTTGTTGGCTCACCTCTTAGATATTATAGTGGCTTTGCAGGGAGTTGATTTGTTAGATTAGAAAACATTAATGCTGATCTGCTTTGCGTGAGAAATATTTAACTTGTCTTTGAGTCTCACACGGTGTTGTTTTTGATTGTTTTGCACCACAACAGTTCATTTAGTAACACTTATGTTGTTGCAAATTGACATTACTTTCTTCTGTAAAACACTAAAAGAGAAGTTTAGCAGAATGTGCAAGCTGCTGTTTTCCATACCATGAAATTGGTTAGTGATTTATACTGCCAAACCAAAAAGAAACAACATAATTGTATTAATGCATAAATTCTATAAATCTATGCGATAAGCTTTGTGTGAGGAACAGACAACATTTAAGAGCTTATAAGTTCTCAAATCTCATTTGTGGTCTGTTATATATATTTTTATTAGAGCTGTCTATCGATTACAATTTTTTATCGAATTAATTACATGATATGGCGATTAATTATTCTAATTAATTGCAAATGAAATTTGCCCGTGAAAATACCCCCAAAAGATAATTTAAAGCCATTATTGTGTTAAATGAGAAATGTATCAGTAGACATTACAAAAAGCAGCTTTAGAAATAAATATTTTGATCAACATAAAATTTATTGCACATTTAGGCAACCATAAACTATAGAACATAAAAGAAGATAATCTGAGAAACATCTCAGTATTTTTT
>NW_015784159.1:0-1417 GCF_001515625.1 Sinocyclocheilus rhinocerous | reverse complement strand
ATAGGGCCTACACAATAAAGCAGAATATCAAATGATGAGAATATACTAGGTAGCTACACAGTATTCATAAAGATCAGATCGATAGATGTGCAATCAGTGGACAGATACAAAAACTATGTAGATACGGAAACGGAATATCTGCACATGAAGGGACTAATTAGAGATTTCAGATTCTTCATAACATCATTTTAGGTGGTTTTAGTGGTTTGTCTCACTACAAAACACTCCACCCAGTTAGATAAAATTACATGAATCAGTAGGCTCTGTAACATTACCAGAATTTCAAAAGATGGTTAAAAATATCGAAATGAGCTGTTGGCACTTTAATATAGGCTAACTCTCAATCTCTACTTTAGCGATTAATTTCCATCCTGTTTATTTTCTTGCCTCCGTTTAGGCTAAATCAGCTTTTAATAATTCTAGGCCAGTGCATATTTATTAAAGTCGGCAATAGATTTTCGTAATATAAAGATATGTCAATATTCTACAGCACAAGAAAAGTTTTAAAAGTGAAATTGCTCAAGAAGAATGTCCCATATTAGGTTATTCTCCAAAATGAACAGATGGCAGGTAAGTGTCGACGTACCAGTCGCTGTTCAGAGAAATCTCTCCACTTTCCCGCTGCTCTGCAGGAACATCTCGGAGTTCTTCAGGATCTCCAGCTCCACGGTCTTCTCATTCGGTGGCGCATCGGAGCTTCGCTCGTAAGCTTCATTCACGCATCCCGCCGTTCCGGAGTTTTCCCACGTTATCCGCTTCGGAGCGTGGTGCGTCACATCGCCGTTCATCGTCTTCTTAATGTTATCCATGCACTTCTCGCTGTTCATCCCCTTTTTGGACAGTCGCAACGAGAGCTTCCGCGCCCAGTGCGCAAAGTTATCAAAAGTCCTCTTCTCCAGATCCTCAGAGGAGACGTTAATATTTCCAGTGTACCACATGATCCACCAGAAAAGACTGAGAAAAACTATTAAAGAACCAGTATAGATTAAGAAGTCTCCGTAAAATCTGCCGTCCAATCGCAGATTGGCAAAAATACCGACCAAAAGCAAAGCAAACCCGATTATATCAAATGTAATCCCGAGGACAAATAACGCGGCGCAGCCCCCAATACACTTAGGGGCCATTGTACACCTGAGTCTAGCCTACATGAAACAACGGGACTAAACGGACTCGTACTTCTCCTCTGGCATTTACTTTTCTTTACACCTGTGAAATACACCTGTTCGGAGCACCGCCCTGTATGTGACGTCACCAGAACGAACCTCAAAATGCGTGAGTTGTTTTGAGAAAACAAAACGTGCCATATGAACGCTTTTCAAATGTGCAGCTGCAGTCAGTGTTTGTAGCGTAAAGTCATGGGTTTCATTACCAGGGAACACTTAAGTGGATGAGTCCAAAAAACAACAACAACAACAAC
>NW_015784158.1:0-1412 GCF_001515625.1 Sinocyclocheilus rhinocerous | reverse complement strand
TTGTAACTCTAAGGCTCATATTTTTATGTCTACTTAAGTGTTGCACAGTAATGCATTCTGGTTTGTACATGTAGAGTTTGTAAATGCTGACATGCTTTGTGTGCGTCCACAGAAAGCCTCCCTGTGACTCAGCTGTTCCCAGAATTAGGCAATTCAAAAACAACACGACTAGGCAGAGGTGTGCCACTTTAACAGTTTCTTCCTTCACATACTAGTGATGGATGTGGCATGAAAGCAAGAAAGGACTAAGTAAAAAAACTAAAACCCAGTAATATGAAGTAAGCAAAAATAAAATTTTTGGGAAAAGCAAAAAAAAAAATTGTTTTTATTTGATCAGCAATTGAAGATTTTAAAAATCATATTTGCTTTCAACCCAACTTTAATTGGCTCTGTTAATTATAAGCACACAATCTCACCTGTCAGGTCATGGCAGATTCTTGCCCAGACACCGTTGATGGTGAGATTATAGGTGTTTCCGAGGAACAGCAGCTAAAAACAACCAAAAATGAGGACTTTGATGCTGCTAGACCACACGACAAGGAAATCAGCCAAAAAGAGGGTGACACCAATACTGAGCAATCCTCCGGGAGCATTTCTCACCTCATGAAAGATGGCCTCACAACATGCAAAGAACCTCCTACAACCACAGCGTCTCTTGAAGATGATGCTAATGCAGCTCAGTCCGTGACCAGTAAAAGCCAAGACAAAACCGATGAATCTGAGATCCTCAATAGCCAATCTTACACGCCCAGCCAATCAGAGGTGACGCCCACTTTCTCCATGGCCAGCCTGGAGTTCTCCGAGGAGACTAATGGGATTCCTCCTGATGGAGCTTTGATTTCGTCCAAATCTGCTCAGGATGGCAACCAAGTCCCCTCTCAGGGGAGCGGAGGGGCCTGTGCGGGGGCTGCGAGGGCATCAGAGCCTAGCATGCCGGCATGTTATTTTGTCAAGTGGATTACCTGGAAAGAGAAGAAGACAGCCATTATCACACAGAGCGAGAACGGACCCTGCCCCCTGATTGCCATCATGAACATCCTGTTGTTGCGGTGGAAGGTAAGCCATTTAGCATTACCTGCTCGTCATAGTCGAGCTGTTGAGTACAAATACATGGAGCAAAGCAAGTACATTATATGTGCTGTTTGATAAGGCAAGCATCACTTATACTATTCGAACACTGTTTGTTTTACTGATGTGAAAGTTACTTTGAATTTTGCAAGTCATCTGACATGATTTTCACCTGGTGAACAATAACTGGACCAAAATGATAAAAAAAATGTAGTCCATCTGTGTTGCATTGACTAAAATCAGTGATTAATAATAATATAATATGTGACCCTGGACCACAAAACCAGTCTTGAGTCGCATGGGTATATTTGTAGCAATAGCCAAAAATATATTGTATGGGTCAA
>NW_015784157.1:0-1417 GCF_001515625.1 Sinocyclocheilus rhinocerous | reverse complement strand
CATGATCTGCGGAGACCCAAGAAATCACACTTGGGTCTTTTTACAGAGGCCCATACAAAGAGTCCTACAGACACTGCGCTACAGTCTTTTTGTTTGTCAGTTTAGCCCATCATTCCTATTGTGCACAAATGCATATTAATGAACAGTGATACGAGTGATTAATCCAAGGTTTACAAAAACAGCAGATTGGATAATCATAGAAATCTGATTTTAAAGGTCAAGACTGTTTTCCTTACACTTTCACAGCAAGACAGGCTTAACAGATCAGTTGCTGTGGAATCTGCAATTGAAAAAAAAGATGAAGGTTTTTGTTGTTCTTGTTGTTGATGTTTTAACATGATCTGTATATATTTGCCTTGCTTTCACAGCAATGTGAAAAGATTGTTACACATATATGCAGGTTTTTGTGTCTTAGTGAACTTTTTGCTAGAGTGACTTTTTGAGAAAAAAAAGAAAAAAAAAGACGAACACCTGAAGTCAAAAACTAACCAACAGCTGCTTCCTTCTAATTTGCTTTAAAAAAAATGAAACAATGACTAAAATTGGTTTAACTGTGAAGATGTGTTGACGTGTGTTGATGAAGAAGCCGTGTTGACTGCATTTGTGCGTGTTAGTTGGATGTCAGTGGTTGCGATTCCTTCTTTTGAGGAATAGTTTGATTCAGCGTGAGCAGAATGAGTAGATACATTAGCGTGAAGTAACTTGTGGGTGGAAGTAACCGAAGTTGTATTTTCATGTTAGCGCAATACTTAGTCTAGTAACTCTTCATATCGCTAATTCTGATCCATCGCCTTTTATGGGGTTTTAAGGGGTTAATGTGCTTGTATATCGCATACCGTTTCCAAGTTTGTACGCAAAACCGTTGTATCAGTGTATCTCGATTTACACTTGTAGCAGTAAATGTACATAAATGTTTGTGCCCCCCACTCTTTTTGGATTACGGGGAGTAGTTTTTTCGCCCTAGCTTAGTGTTTGTATCATTTGTAGCATGTTTGAGCTTTAGCTTTGAGACTTTTTAGAGACCTGTTACACCCTCGCTAGTTTTGCTATTGCCTTAATGAGTCTCCAGCTGCTTTCCCGTTTTGCTAATTTCCCCCACTTCATTTGCCAAGGGTCTGAGCTTGACCAGAGCCCTCATTTCTCCTGATTTGGAAGGCCACCATCTAGAAATGGCAAGTTAGCAAAACCGGATTAAAAAGCGGCTCAGTCCTTACCATCCTCTCCCCCACTTGAGATGCTCCAGATTTTCCTGTAGCGGTTGTTTTTCACTGTGAATTCAGGTGCACCTTTGTTACCCTCAACCCAAGCCCTCGCCAATGGTGCTTTCCTTCCCAATGCCTTACCACGCTAACATTAGGGAAGACACGCTAGCTTACTAACACAGCACTAACAGTCACGACCGTTAGAAGGGCTGCCT
>NW_015784156.1:0-1416 GCF_001515625.1 Sinocyclocheilus rhinocerous | reverse complement strand
ACAGAAAAACAGAGGAACATTTGTGATACAGGCAAGTCAATCATTCATCAACAGGAATTCATTTTTGGATGAAACCAATATATTAGAGGATCCCAACAGACCGGAAGGTTTGCAGGAATTAATATCACAAACCCAACCAACACCTCTCAATATTGGTTCAGATAATGTTGCACAACAGCACAAGGCGCTAGAGAATGATTTTCTTCATAAGATATTGACAGAAAACACCTATCATCCAGAATGTTCACAAGATGTGAGTGCCAGCCTTGTACAGGAACCCTCTGAATTTACGTCATCAGTGGCTGGTAAAGCCAAAAAACACAGAAAAGATGAGGAAGATAAAATAAAAAAGAAGAATGCTGCATCAAGAGAAAAACCCAAAGCATTAACAAAGAAACAAAACAGCTGTGCTGTGCGTATGGATGAAAATGTGTTGACTGGAAGGCAAGATATGATTGATCTTCAGAATGGAGCAGGAGACAGGTCTTTGTCTAATACTTTACAGTTACCAGTAATATCTCACTGCTCAGCCTCAGAGGAGGACCTCAGGGATGAATGTAATGCTGAAACCTTTGGAATAAGCTCTCCTTCCTCTGTTGACAAGCTTGATCAGACTAACCATACTAACATGGACTCTCTTAGCATAAATCTAGATCAAACCAACCAAGCTCTTGAGGGCAGGTGCAGGAAAACATATGTTGTTTCATCTTTACATAAATCCCCCATTAAGAAAAAAACTGACAGTGGAGCTTCCAGCGACATTTCTGAACATGATCTTTTTACTAATGAAATGGATAATGTTTCATCTGTCATTAACAGAAGCATGTTTGTCATGGAAAAATATAATGTGACTTCAGATGGTTTTAGTGGACACACAAAAAACCTTCAGTTCACAGAGGAGAGGCCTCCCTGGGAGACCCTTGATGGTTACACTGAAACACTCTCAGATGAAAGCTCTGCCCATAGCCCTCAACCAGAGACCCGCAGTCAAACTATGAACATTTACCAGGACCAGGACCAGGACTCAGACTTGAGGCACCAAGCTCCAGGTAAACCTTTGCCAATACATATCAGTAAACTTTTAATACAGATTAATTTTCATTTTTCCCTTTCTTGCATTTCACATATGTCTTAGGTTTGTTTGTATCTTATATATTTATTTTTATTTTGCGAACAGAAGAAGGCAGGGTTATGAAGAGTCTAACAAATACAGAGCATAACTCTGATTTCGAGAGAACACGAAGAAGAGCAGCACCAGTCTCCTACAAAGAACCAGCCCTCAACTGGTGAGTTACACTCAAATAATATCTCATCTCATCTTCCTCCGCTTATCCGAGGCTGGGTCGTGTGGGCAGTAGTCCGAGCAGAGCACCCCAGACTTCCCTCTCCCCGCACACCTCCTCCAGCTCCTCTGGG
>NW_015784155.1:0-1416 GCF_001515625.1 Sinocyclocheilus rhinocerous | reverse complement strand
GCCCAAACAATGTCCCCTACACAAATTGTCCTGCCATCCAGGGCAACGCACTTCGTGACATTTTTGGAAAAGACAGCAGCTTTGAGTGATTTACTGAAATTTTTGTCATCCTTAGGAGCAGAGGGAGATGCAGAGGCAAAAGCGGAGGATGTGCCAGGGGCAGGGGCCGATCGCAAATCACCAGGAGGGGGGAAGTCAAACATTTCGGTAGAGCTACACTCAGAGTTTGATGACTTTAAGTCATCTGCACTATCGATGCTGCACATGGAGGTACTAGAGGAGTCGGGATGCCTGGGGTTAAGGGTCATGTAGACCACTAGGTTACCAGACTTGCTACCACGCATCTCCCGCTTTTCCTCCCGCCCCTCCTGTTCCACTGGCTCAGCTTGGGGTTCCCTGTATTCCGGGGCTGGGAGGGGCTCGGGTTGGGCCTGGCTGAGCAGGGACTCGATTGCTTTTTCTGGCCTCTGGGGCTCTACAGCTGTGGCGACTTGGCTTTCAGAGCAGGAGGATGAGGAGGAGGAACGTGTGGAGGTGCAGTGGGGCAGGGCTGGTTTAGGCAGCGGTAAACGGCCCCCTCCCGGCACTTTCTCCAAGCAAGGCGGCTTACATGAGGAAGAATCGTTCTCTTCGTTACGGTACCTTTGGGGCTTGATGCGCATCCTGGGTGGCAGGGGGTTGGAACCTGGACCTCCTCCACTGATCTGCTGCAGTCGCCTGGTGAAGTGGACCTTTTGGTGGGCTTCCTGGAGGGCAGCAGCCCTGGTTATGGCCTTGGTCTTCCCGCTACTGCCTGTGACTGTCTCACTATGTCTTCTCTGAGCCTTGGCCATCTTCAGCACCTCTCGTGCTTTGGAGTGGTCGACATTTTTACTCTGAAGCACTTTTTTGGCATTGAGCTGCACTCGAGAGTTGGCCGAGGACGTGGTTGTAGTAGACATCCCCTTCACCATTTTGTTCCCCACAGCTGCACCTTTAACCTGACTATGGCCCAGAGAAGAGGCGGTGGCCGACGACACCCGTACAGCCGAAGCCTGACGTTTGGGCCCATCAGTACCACGGCCCTTCTCGTCAGAACGTGGATCACTACGGGGCCGCTTACCAGCAGCTGCCGCTGCGCTGTCATTACGCCGTCTTTTGGCATCGTCACTTCGGCAGTCTGAAATGGGGCCTCTGCGTGTTTCACGCTTGTCCCCTTGCACCACAGCCCCTTTACATTTATCACACAGAACTTGTCTTGGTCGGAGCTTGATGGCATTCATTATAGAAGTGGGCTCCTCTCTATACAGCCTACGCTTGGGCCGCTTGATTTTGCGTGGTAGAGGCTGAGGTAACGTCTGGCTGTAGGTGTCCCTGATGAACAGTGGAGGAGGATAAGGGGCCCCCTCCTGAAACAAAGGAGGTGGTTTTGAGGTC
>NW_015784154.1:0-1417 GCF_001515625.1 Sinocyclocheilus rhinocerous | reverse complement strand
GCTCTTTCTTCACTCTTTGTGTGGGGGAAGAAATGTTTATTTAAAGAGCTGAAGTGAGGACTTTAATTACTCCTGATGGATAGAGAGGACATGAAACCACCTCACATTTACACCACATGTTCCAAACCTCCATTCTTCTTTACTCATATCATAAACTGCTCTTACCACATGGGGGTGAGTGTTTGTTTTCCTGTAATCATGTGTTGGTTTGTTTGATATTGCCATCTCTATGTGATCCGTGTATAAACGCATGTTATCCATCATCCTCCACCCATAATGCAGTTGTATTGCAACTATTGCTGGTCTTTTAGGGGGCATTGCAGAGATAACGGCAATCCTAAGTCTTATTGTTCCGTGCAATTTTTGTTGTTGTTGTTTTTTTGGTGAGGCTCTTCACATGGCTTTTAGGACCATATCATAAATTAGTTAGAATTTAAAAATGTAATTAGAAATCAAAAGAACTTAGGACTTAAATCTATTCATCATCATTACTGTTTTAACTCACACTGTAACTATTGTCACTTCCTGTTTGTCACAATCAAAGAAAATGTCACAACTTTTGAGACTTAATGTAGAGCAGTTGTGAATTACACTGTTGTAAATGTTGCATAGGACCAAACTTCGCAATTCAGTCACATTGGAAAAAAATGGATTGGATTCTGTTTAATGTTTCATACATGGAAATGTGATTTTTGAGGTTTATCATGCAAAACAATAACTAAAAAAAATTATTCAAATATATATATATATATGGGCTACATTTAAGAGTACTGTGAACAGCCAGAGATGAAAGCAAGACTTTTGATCTTTCTTCAGCAACTTTTCAGTTAACAGCCATTCTTAGCCACCAGACCAATACATACATACATACATTGCAAGGTTAACAAAGTAGAAAATTTGGCTGTTTTAGGGTCTTTTGATCAGACTCTAGTTTTGAAGGCCACATGGGGTAACAGAAATGATCACAAACAACTGATGGCAAGGACAGATTGAGAGAGTTGAAAGAAGGATGGAGTGGAGCAGCATGGTTTCTCCTTCATGATGAAAAGAATAGCAGAAAATACAGTGGGAGGGGTTGCACATGGGAGGAATAGAGTAAATGTTGGGTTGCGTAACTGATAAGAGCCCACCTGTGGTCGAAATCACACACAGATCAATTAATGTCTGTCAGATATAAGATTTCCCACTGCTTTCTGGGTCAGTGTTTACACACTCTGTGTTCCCTGGGTAGCGACCCCTGACCTCACTCAAAAAGGAGGGCAGTTTAAGACCGTTCAAATGAAAAGCTAAAACCTGTGCTAATATGCAATACATACGAGCACTTGACTAATATGCAATACATACGAGCACTTAACTAATATGCAATACATACGAACACTTAACAGGACACAACCAGAAGTTAAAGATTTTTTTTTTT
>NW_015784153.1:0-1413 GCF_001515625.1 Sinocyclocheilus rhinocerous | reverse complement strand
GTTTACATTTATTTATTTTTGTTTTTTTACATAAATTTTTTTTTTTTTATTGCACTAAAGCAATTTTAGGCACTGATAAAAATATTTAATTGCTGAAAATAGCTTATAAATGCAAAAAAGTTATAAAATTTAATAGAAATATCCATGACTTTTCCAGGTCGGGACATCTTTCTTTTTTTCCAAAATCAATCGCACACAAATACAGATAAATAAAGACGCACACACACACATATATACATACATATATATATATATACACACACACACACGTATAAATCCCAGGTTGTATATAATCACGGGAACACATATGACAAAATATAACATGTTCACATGTACCTCTTCTCTACGATCTCCAGTGTGAGGTGCAGCAGCTCTCGTTTGCTCTTCTCTCGTCTCTTGATCATCTCTAGGATGGTGACGGCGCGGCTCAGGTCTCTACGCAGCTTCAGCATCTTCTCATAAGAAGCTTCATCGTTCTTACGATTCTGTGCATAAAGATAAAGTGCAAATTGTTTCTCTTGTTATTCCATAAGCAGAGCCAATTCGTTGTTGAGCGGTGCCCTCTTACCTTTCGTGTCTGCATCTTCTCCGTCCTGCGCCTGAAGGCCACATAGGGGTCACTGGTGCTGGAGCTGTCACGCTTCTCCTGTTTGACGACAGGAATGAGAGAGCCACTCTGACATGCTTTCCTCTTCCTGCTCCAGTACTCAAACACCTCCTTTATCAGCTCATCATCCTCCTTTAACAAGAGTTTGGCCTCCTGCAGAGACACCGGCTACGAGAAAGAGAGAGAAAGAATCTTTCACATTAAGCTTTTTTTATCAACAGACTAATGAACATTAACATCATTAGTGGTGGTCAAAAGACTAACAAGGCTCAACAATAAGAATTTTTTTTGCAGGCCTGGTTATTGTTAGTCCTGCTGACAATTTTACTAGCCTCTCATAACTATGATAAACAGCCATTTTTAACACGTTTTCTGTGATTATCCAAAATAAATAATAAAAGGGAAAAAAAAGACAATAATATTTTTCACTGGAAAACAATGGCATTTGACTATATTATTATGGCAATAACTATAATTTTTTACCATAGTTTTAAAAATTGTTATAATAGTGAAGTTCACACCACAACTATAATGATAAAACCACTGACAGCCATTCAATATTAAAAGTATGCACTACATACAATAAAAATTTAGTCGGTCATTGGTGTGGATGCTAATATAATTATCATTTAAGTCATGTCAAATCAACCATGTTAGTCAGCTTGATAATGTTACTGGTGACAAATAAGCAGAATTCAAAAGCAATATTCATTAAATACACTACCATTCAAGTCAGTAAGATTTTTTTGGAAAGAAATTATTACTTTTATTCAGCAAGGACACATTAAATTGATCAAAAATGACAG
>NW_015784152.1:0-1415 GCF_001515625.1 Sinocyclocheilus rhinocerous | reverse complement strand
CAATTAGTTGCCAGGAATTTCCTGTAAAATTACAATAAATGTTTAACAGTGCAGTCTTCAGGATCTTTTAGAAATCATTATATGAAAATATAAAACTTTTTTTTCCTGAATAACCATAACTAATTTTATGGTTAATAATTAGTATCTTACTAACCCCAAACTTTCAAATGGTAGTGTGTATATATTTTACACTGGAAAAAAATAATATTAATAATAATAACAATAATAATGATAATAATAAAATTATTAACTAAAATATAAAATGAATAAAAAATAAAGAGCTATAACTTAAAAAGTGTGCTTCATGTGGTAACATCTAAATCTAAAAAGTGTTATTTAACATTACTGAATCGACTTAAATCATTAGATTACACATTATTTACATGAATTTAAGGAAATGAAAGGTAGAAATATTATGGTAGCAGTTAGTGTTTATCAAATTTTGCAGTGTGTACAGTGCGAGAATAATCCTGAAAATTCGGTGAGTATGACTATACCTGTAAAATAAATGTCAGATAATATTGTTTTAAAGTAACAGTTCACCTAAAAATTACAATTCTGTCATTAAAGGGGAACTAATCCTTTAACAATTAATCCTCAAAATAAAACTGCCTTTTTGGTCATGACAACTTGATATTCAGACATATTCAGCAGCAACAGTCTCAGACAGAAATGAATCAATACCTGGTCAAGACCAAGCCTCGGGGGTTCAACTCTATAATATTGAGTTATGACAACAGCACAAGTGCTAGTTATCAGCTCACAGCCCAGATGAATGTGCATCTTTATGATGCATCTTTCCCCTTCTAAAGAAAAAAAATAGTACCAAATGACACAGAAATAAACTGCATTGAAACAGTCTGTCTGATCCCCCAAGAAGGAGGTTGCTCATCGCACATATGAATTGCCGATGCGTTTGGTCTCGTTCCATGTGTTTTTCCCACAATTCTCTAAGGACATTTTCAAAGTTAAAGAGCTGGGCTGCGTAGGCTGAGAAGTGGGTGGCTTCTATTCTAAAGATCAGGTCTCAATGCACTCTTGCAGTTTCCTTGCTGATGTTGCCTGGCAGTGTGCGGCTGCCCCATTTGTCCTGTGTTTGGTTGTTAACAAACAGACTGAGGCAATCTGATCCAGAAGCTATGAAGAGCTGGAAAAGCTTCTGGTAACCTTCACGATGAGCCATCGTGTCACCCAGCGTGGTGCTGTTCACCTCGGCTGAGCGCCCCTGCTGGTAAAAATACACTCTTTGAACTGGTCCTTCCTGTCACTTCACTACTCTCGCTACACATTGTCATTATTACCTAGCTGGAGGAAAATGTCTCTTCCATCGCATAATCATAAGCACGTATCACACGGCAGCACTCACAGTCTGTCTGTCACCTCAGAGAACGGTTATTTACAGTAAGTGATAATAA
>NW_015784151.1:0-1414 GCF_001515625.1 Sinocyclocheilus rhinocerous | reverse complement strand
AATACATAAAAATGAAAATGAATTCAAAATATTAAAAGTATCTCAATACTACTAAAATAACACTGATTCATCAAAACCATTGCTAATAACTTAACTGGAGGAATTGGGAACAATTAGAGGAATGTTTCAGGCTGTAACCTAATTATACTTATCAATTGATCACCGATTAAAACAATGTTTTAAATGTTCTAAAGCAGGAGAGAAAAAAATAAGAATATTTCTTAAAAAATGACAAAAATTAACATCCTATCAAACCAAAGTAGAAAAACTTTTTAAAATCCACCTATTCATTGAAATACTGTGATAAAAGAAAACCAACTAATGTGAGTTACATCTTTAAAAATGTTTATTATATCTTATAATTAACCCATAAGCTCAGAAAGATAAACTTACCTCAAAGGGAAAACAAGATTATTTTTCTTACCCCACTGGCACATATTTTTTTTCCTTGTTAAAAGAAAAAAATGTACTTCATTTTGATAATTTTTTCAGAAAACAAGACTTAATATCTTGAGTCATTTTGCTGTTCAAGTAAATGCATATTGATTTAGGGATGTTCTGATATTTGTACTGGAAAACAAGACAAAAGTACTGAGTAACTTTAATGCAACGTGAATCACTTTGGACAAAAGTGTAATGCACCAAATGCATAAAAATGCCAATTTAAAGAACTTTACATATTTATGCACCACTTTTTAGAAATGACACACTGCAGATTTAAAGTAAGATTCACGCAAAGTTTTCATTTTACAATTAGAAACTGAAATGGTCCCACTGAATCCTAAGACAATAGATGGTTGCTTTCTCAGATGCGCGTTTGATGAGACGCTCCAGACGTGACGGGAGGAAGATGGATGGAGGAAGAGGAAGAGGAGAGGTGAAGGAGAGCAGCACTGCTTTGTTTTACGGCTCATTAAAGAACAATTACAGTCACACACATGAGCTCATCCACACACACACACATCAACACGACTGACCTTGAGTGTCCACAGCCCAGCCAGGGCGGATCATAACTTCATTACTGACCCCAGTTCAGACCGCAAAGTGTCGCATCCTTAAACTCAATCTGAAGCGTTTTGTTAAAGTGGTGAACATTTAACCAACAACCTGCCAGTTCCTCAAAGCATTGACAGTGGTTAGGTTAGAGGCAATGTTCCCTCTAAGCTGCGCGTGTGCGCGACCGCGCAGAAGAAATAATACGCCACGCACAGGACAGAAGCAAAAATAAGTTGGGAAAGCCATTTGATTGAATTCTAGTTACATGTGAAATAATTGCAATGCTCGGGCAAACCGTTATTGAGTTGGTGTCGCTATAGAGAGTAAGAACCGGTGATTGCGGTTTACAGGTTTATGTGCGCCAAACGAGTCACTGTAGAAATCGAATACTTTAATGGTTGCGGACGAAATAGTTCAA
>NW_015784150.1:0-1414 GCF_001515625.1 Sinocyclocheilus rhinocerous | reverse complement strand
TGTACTCCAACAGGTTGAGCAGTAGTTCCCTGCCGAGCACTTCGTTCCCATGCATACCGGCCACATAGCGAAACTCAGGTTCACCTGCAGGGGGAGCCAAAATGCCTTTAGATTGTCATGCTCCTTCACAGAAAAGAGATTAAGTGTGTGCAGCTTTTAGGAGTGTTATGGTATACAGATGTACAGATTGGGGGCTCTGTTTTGAAAAGTAACTCCATGCTTTGCACAGATGCCTCTCCACCTCCCCTATAGAGTGTGCTAACAGAGAAGTCTGAAATCTGGCACCCTTTCTCTAGCAGTTCAGAAAGCTCTGCTTGTCTGTTTTGTTTTGAAGTTCAAAGTTTTTTTTAATCATAATTTGTTGGGTCTAATGTGTGTGGCCAACATTTTTTTAATCAGTGCTCTCTGGTGGGAAGAACAAAATAGGCATAATGAAGAACGTCTTAAATGTTAGGAAAGTGTCAAGATTTAAATATTGCCCTTTACATAAGTTCAACCAATAAACATTAAATTTTACTCTTTTACCTTGTGATTGCAGGTGCACTTCTGTATTTTCTTTATTGGTAGTTGTCAATTGGTTTATGTCCAATTGGCATGGATGTTTACAGTTTCAGATCATATTGTAGAAATACCCTTGTTGCAACCGTAGTAGTATTCATTCATGTGGTATAATAGTATTCATTCATGTGATCTCAACATGGCCACCATTGTGTAAAATTAAAACAACTTTTTTAAGTCATTATTATGACTGGAATCTCATGTGTGTTTAGACCACTATAAACATTTGTATCATGCATTTCTTTTTAGTGTAAAATTGGAAATGAGGGGAAAATGCTGTAAAACATTATGTTGTGTATATATTTTGGAGAATGTTAATAAATTAGTAGGTTGAAAAATTTATTTATTATATTTAAATTAATCTGTAGTCAACAGTTTCTATCTCAGAAAAGCCATTCTTCCATTATATAAAATGGCCTTTTTCCATTATAAGATCATGAAATTTAGAACACAATGATTTATTCCCCCTAAAAACAGGTACACTTAATATTGGCTCTGAATTTTTAAGCAAAAACAGGAAATATGTGCAACTGAGCTGCATCTGTGCATATCTGACCAAGCTTGGCTGATTTATTTCTATAAATATTGATTCGGCTTGCAGCTTGCTGCCTCTTTGTCAGCCAAGTTGCGTCTGTTTTGACAGTGAAACTGGGCGTCATTAGGTTCAGGTCCTCTGCAAGGTTAAATTCCCCCTCCTCTGTTTCTGCACTATTTGGCTAACAGTTGACCCATTCAGTCTCAGCAATCTGGCTCTCGTTAGCCTTGGTGAGAAAACATCATCCACCCCGCCAGGAGGAATTTCCAGAGGTGTAACTAACTGAACTTTGACCCCCACATGCAGACCACATCATTGATA
>NW_015784149.1:0-1416 GCF_001515625.1 Sinocyclocheilus rhinocerous | reverse complement strand
TGTTGTTTTCCTTCTGGTCATGGTTAGGCAGCTCTTTGCACACCTTGTATGCACCCTCGCTGCAAGATAACCATGCTACCAGTCAGATATACACATGCTGTTAAGGGTAGACAATCACTGCACATCATTTTTGTATTTTCAGTTCAAGTGATTTGAAAAACCCTAGGCCATCTGCATTAAATAATGTTTAGAATTCCAACATACAATAATGAGAAAAAAAATCAGTGTGTGTTTGAGTGTGATATAGTGGGGAATATAGTGACAGTACTTAATTGTCAATGGATATTATCCCTTCATTTGCACGTTGTATAGTTGAAATCAATCTTAAACTTGACAGGCAGCTCTTTGCCGGCGATCACTAAATGTATAACAGTCCTTTCAACCTGAGTTTTGTCAATCAGCAACATTTTGCTGTGAAATTATACCAGAGCTAGAGAGGCCCTTATGTGACACTTTAAATTGCTTTTTGTGCAATAATCTGCTCTTGACTGGGGACAGGAGCTGGAGCTTACAAGTTGCGGTCGGTAAATATTTAGTGCCTCTGAATGCTGGTTGATAATGAGGTTTCGGTGTTGTTGTATGCAGCCAATGCAGATTTATAAAAAAAAATATTCTGTGTGCCAAATATAATTCTGTCATGTGACAATAGCAGAGATTTTAAATGCGGCACTTGGTCCAACAGGTCAGTCGTGAGGTCTGCAATATTTGTCTATAAATTGCCTCGTAAATTAACTCGTAAGTGTGTGATGCTTGGGTGTTTTTGCTCATTTTCAAGACACTTGATTGCTTTTATTTCTAATTTTCTAAGTCACCTTGGAGCAAAATGTTTTAGATACTGAATTGTCAGTTGCTGACTTATTTGAAAAGAGATGACTTATTACATTCAGAAGAGACAAAAGAGGATATAATGTATTTTATGATTTGTTTTAAGCACATAGGGCTTATTTTCCATGGGCTTTAATATACTCCTCTTGTCTCTTAAGAACTTATAGGTGTAGAGAGTGTGTTGATATTTTAATTTGGAAAAACCTTTCTTAATTCTGAAAACCTCAATAGGTTTTTAGGTCATTTAAACCGCTATTGACATTCCTCTTTGCTTGCATTTTAAACTGTTTCTGTAAATTAAACATTCATCTTTTTGATTGATTGGTGTTTCATTTGTCACAGTGAAAGAGATTTGGTTGGAAAGCCTCACATACCCATACACTTTATTTCTTGATTTAAGGCTATGCTAACCTACAATATTGTTGCTGAAATAAATGGCAGTTTAAAAAAAATACAAATGTGTGTATTTTTCCATATGTATATTTCACACATGCAACTTTGTTCCTTTTTAGAAGAAATGTATAAAGGCTTTACAGACATTGAAAGCTATTTTTTCAGAGGAAGGATTTAAATTGAGGTGATCTGTGTAAT
>NW_015784148.1:0-1415 GCF_001515625.1 Sinocyclocheilus rhinocerous | reverse complement strand
AAACAAAAACCATCTCGCTGGATCAACGCTTCCAGGGAATCATACCGTACAAATGATGATTATAACAAGTGTCATAACGTGTTTTGAATTTGATAAACTTGTGTATAATATGAAAATCTTTTTCTAATTCTTTCCGACTCTATCTAGTACATAACATCATGACGTGATAAAGTTCTGCCCTACATTTTCCTCCTTCACTTCAAAATGCCAGTAAGGTAGTGATTTATTGAAGATCCAAAAATCAAAGGACAGAACAAAGTTCATCGTATAGTTTAAGATACTCCAATTTTCCAAACTGCAGAACAAAATAAAAGAACTTCGTCAGATGACAGCGTTTATGCCACCAAAAATGTATTTGCAGATGCTGCTTGACCTCGGCCTGCAACAGCTGCAATCTGGAGAAAACCGAAAACACTGCAACGCCGGATCTTAACAGCTAACCTGCAAAACTCAACAGCTAGACAACTGCGCCTAGTGCACAAAAAATACACAAGACATTGGGTTAGAATCCAAATATCACACACGGAAGGCCAAAATAAACTGGTTTAACATCAGGACTGGTATATACAGTCATCGGAACACAAGCTAGTCATACTTTCCAAATGATTTCAAAGTAAAGCAGAATAATAAATGTAAGCATTTGCAAATTAAAGCAGATTTTTATCCAAAAAAGCCCAATCTAGATTAATTTCTATACAGCGTCTTATAAAAGTTACACAACTGAGGTGCAGCTAGCACACTCTGAACCATCACTGAAACAGCATTACCTTAAAAGGCCAATAGAATTGTGACAATTGTCCCACTCCACGAAGTAACCTCACTGAAAATAGGAACAATGTACACGAAAAACAATTGAACCGTTCAAATATGCCAATCAGTCATGACCTTTAGGCCCATGTAGCCATTGTGTAGATTTCTGGGGTTTCAATCCGAGGCTTCTCAGGTTTCAACCGAGGTCACGCATGTAGAATCAACCCATGATGAGACAGACCTGAGAGAACACAAAACTGTGGTCAGACATGTGATGAGACGTGTGAAAACATGGAAACGAAAGATGGGGAAAGAAGGGAACAATTACACGGAGCACACAGTCTCTGGGGATCAAGATGATACAGACAGTTAACCATTAACAAAAAAATTAAATAAAATTGGTGATGCATGTGATGTATTAATGGCATCACATTAAAATGACTACGCAAGCCAATTTCCTGAGATTTCGGACCGTATCGTCTAGGGCTGGGCAGTATGACGTCCACGCACGTGCTCATAATGGTCATTTTACAATGGCTTCATGTGTGTCTCATCCAATCAGAATTGTCATATTGGTCTTATATTGTTTTATCATTTTTTGTTTTTAATACTTTTGTATTACTGGTGGTGGATGAGGAGATACACCCTGACAATGTAAAGCGCTT
>NW_015784147.1:0-1414 GCF_001515625.1 Sinocyclocheilus rhinocerous | reverse complement strand
CCTCTCACTCCAGCACACAGTCAGCTGGCACATGACGGGACGATGTCGCTGAAACATGAAGCTGTGGCTTTTGAGGATCCAATTGAATCTCAAAGACTGGGAGGGGGAGCGGATCAAAAAGTGACAAATGCTGAGAGAGAAGGATGTAGAGAGAAGGACAGAGAAAGAATTTGCTCACACTCAAGCACAATCCTATTTTCATAGATACTGACGGGATTAAAGGGATGCAACTTCTTGTAAGTACTACAAATCCTTTGATTTCTTAGTATATTACAAATGCCTGAATTTTATGTTTTGTTTTTTGAGACAAGATGCATATAGGTAAGTTTTTAGTCTAATTTGTAGTTTTTAATGAATGCATGAAATCCAAATTTAGTTGTAGCATTTAAATGTATTTTTTTAAGACAAACCTGAGAAATTCAGGTGAGATTTTTTTCTCTCTAACTGAAAAAACAAACAAACAAACCGTATTGTATAGTTTAGAAAGTGGCAAACTTTTCTTTGTGAAAGTTTAGCCAAGTGACAGTGGATAGTCATTAAGATTTCATGTGCACTCCACAGTCTGACACTTTACGCTCTGAATGTCTCCGTCAGCTCCTAAAGGAACTCAAATGCAGTCTTACAAAGACAACAAAATGACTTTGTCCATTCTACCTTGAGGCAATGGAACTTAGGATGGGCAAGTTGGGGATTGTAGTGATTTTGCTTATACTGGAACAACTATCAGCCATTGCTGGAGGTAAGACAATACTGGCTGTTCCTGTTGTTGTTTGTACAATGACTCAATTTGTTTCACACTCTAACTTCTATCAATGTTTCTCTCATTTTAGCGAGCAATAAAGAGGACCAGAAGGAGGCGATTTTGAAAGAGCTTGTTGAGACATGGAGGAAGGGTGGAGGATGGAACCCACACAGAGTACAACCACCAGCAGAAAGACAGAAAGATCAACAAATTCATTCCATAGTGAGGAGCATCATGGGAGGCCTCAAATCTCTAGGTGTCCTGCCAAGGAAAAGCAAGAGTCTCCCGTCTTTAAACAAAGCCTTCGATAGAAACAGGCTCTCGGGATTCCTGTATAACATCTCCATGTATCTGCAAGAGATGAGTGCAGAATTAGATGATCGGCAGCAACCTTTTGGTGATGACCAGTTTTGGGAAAACCTGCTCTACTCTCTTTTTCAGACCGGAAGGGAAGTGTCGCTTGGATTATGGGATGAGAAGGGTCCTCCGCGACCCACTTTCAGGCTTCAGGATCTGTTTCTGTCGCTCCGGGGCAGCCCACATTGGGATGGACTTCTGAGGCTGGTGCAAAGCATTGTAACCCTCACTGAACGTCAGCCCCAAAAACCCATCTTGACTTTCATTTCCCAGAACTGGAAGACTATCAGCGCTTTGCTCGAAACTGTTCTTCAA
>NW_015784146.1:0-1414 GCF_001515625.1 Sinocyclocheilus rhinocerous | reverse complement strand
GAGAAAATGATGCAAAATAGAAATGAAAATGAAAGCGATTACATTTTTATATATTTTTTTATTTTATTTTGGAATATTTATTCACATCTTGGTGTTTCCATCCATTAATTTTCATGCACTATACTAAGTTAGCATTAAAATGTGTTGATGTAAACCCCTGTCAAAAATAAACAAGGAAAATTCCTTCATATAAACATTGGACATTGGGCCCTATTTAGACTTTTCTAAGAGTGTATTATTTAAAGAAATATACAGTTTCTCTGGAAACTATTATTTTGTTCTCTTGAACACATTAGATGGAAATGCTTATTTCATGTATTTTTTTGTGATATTGTGATTAATTTGCAACTTAGATGAGAACATATTTAATAATTCATAAATTCTCATGCATTTGTTAACATGACCTGAACATCAAGTAAAGATTTCCGACCAGACTGAACTAATTTGTCATGAAGCAATGACAAAAAAATTGTGCATGAAGATATGCCTGATACGTATGAAAAAATTGAAACAGCTGACAGTGTAAACGTGGCATAGAACACATTAACCACATACATATACAACCTAACATACTCTCATGGAGAAACCACCATCTCCAATTAGTTAACTTTTATTACCTTATATTGTAGAATTCCAGAAAGTCTTAATCATGCTTGCACCTTATTTCAGAGAAATCTCCAAAACTTTTGCCAGCAGTTGATTTTAATGTGATCTGGTTCTATTTATGTGAGAATTTCTAAGTATTCCTTATTCTTGTGTTACTCAAATGCAACATAGCATCCAAAGTCATAATGGATTTCTCCTATACACAGTTAAAAAGCTACCAGACAATGTTTCCGTGGTACGCTGACAAAGTTTCCCTTGTGAGACTGGGCTGTTACAAACAAATACATGCAGAATGTTTAAACTGGTTGGAAAGTATATGCATACGTGTTTATTTGTGTCAGTGTGATTTATTCTCTTCTCTTTAATATTCTACAGATAGAGTTCAAGAGACCCAGAGTTTATTTGAATAAGGGTCTGCTGTTACTTTTAGCATAAGTGTGTATGAGTATTCTTGTTGAACTATAACCAAACAAGCAATATCTCTTTTCCTGCTTTTTATCTTTACACTTAAGTGGATTATAATGGTTTGGGGATAATGACTGCGTTTACATGCGCAATCTTTGATTTGATCGAATAAACACCTTTAACGGTTTTCTTTTGTCAGAGAAAGATCATAAACCTGATATACAGTTAAAATGTTGTGTTTGTTTATGTTTCAAAGTCAAGAGCAAATAAAAAGAGGAGGAGGAAATTCCAATGGAGAAACACAAACTCTCTTAATACCAAAATAAAAAAGGGTGAAAATTCCCATAATATTCCAAAGGAATGTTATGAACCAAACACTGTTTATAACCAAAAAAAAAAAAAA
>NW_015784145.1:0-1414 GCF_001515625.1 Sinocyclocheilus rhinocerous | reverse complement strand
TACCGTGAAACGGTATAATTTTGAAAAATACCGTGATATAAATTTATGGTCATACCACCCAGCACTAGTATTTGTAGTTAACTATGGTTATACAAATCATAATCAATACGCCAAACAAACAGTTACTACACTGACTCAAATGTTATTCAGTAATAATCTTATGGCTAACAATGTCTATAGTAAATGTGACTTCAATGTCTGTATTTAAATTGACAAACTACTAATTGACTTAAAATATTTAGCTATCTTTGACTAGGATAAGACTAAACTGCACAGGACTTTTCCTCAACTTGATCAAGAAAAGCAGGATCAGGTTGACTAAATATGACAAAAACTAACAAGGACATTTTAGGTAAGACTAAGAGTAAATGAAATAAACAGCTGACAAAATTAACACAAATATTTAATCAATCAAAATATTGTGTTAAAGGTAACATTTATTATTATTATTTTTTGTTATGAAAGGATTGCAGGAAGTGACGTCATTACGGAAGTTCACTGTGAAACATTACGTACTGTAAACGTGATAGTTTCTTTTTTGTGTTTCTTGCTTTGACAGTTTCTGCTCCCTGGTCAATGTTAATCAAATGAAGACTATTCCAGCTAAACGGTTTTCTGTTAGACCAGAGTACAGGCTTATCTAACCGCCACTGCAAAATCATCTGTCTACATTACACTAACTTACTGAGCAAATGACGATGTGCTTACTACACACTGTGCCTTGTAGACTTTAACTTCATGTCTAAATAAGAAGTATTTTCCACCCACACACATGAATTACGGACATCGAAAGATCAACACTGAACATCCTCACGTAAGTTTGAGTGAAAGTAAGCTGCACAAAGCTTAGCCAGCAGCGGCTTAACGAAAGTACAGCGAAAGCTAGCACCATATTTGGTTTTACTAACTTCACAAACAAACACGCAGCTAAACCCCGCTGTGACGCTAGCCTGAAGCGCTCGGTCAGCGGTTTAAATACAAACCACAAACACACACAAGCGCTTCGGTGTAAACACTCACACATTATTATCATTATTAGGCGATAACGATAATAGCGCGCTGTAACACAGACACAGAAGTTGATCGCGTTCCGTTATCAAACGCTCTTTTAATCTTCTGCTCTCGCTCACTGCGTTATGGCTACTCGTATCTTCTTCATCATACATATTATTTCTCCTCATTCAATAAACATTAAGTTCACTTTATTACCGTAAGATGTGAAAGTGTGTCTCTTCCCGTCTGTTGTATTTAAGAAGGCCTGGATTCGGAATCAACGGCTCTCCGACACGTACAGCGATTGACAAACAACGCGATGGCGTCACACGCACGCTCTTCCTTCTTCTTCTTCTTCTTCTTCAGGTCTTTGGTGAGTTACAGACCAACATTAAAGGTGCATACCGCCACCTACTATATT
>NW_015784144.1:0-1414 GCF_001515625.1 Sinocyclocheilus rhinocerous | reverse complement strand
TATTTATTTTTAATATTCTATTGAATTATTTCAAATATCAATAAAGTTGTAAGAACGTTCCACAAATGTTACTTTAAGAACGTTTTATCCCCATTCATATAACTTTTCAAAAACGTCCGTGAAAGTTAATTGTGAGAACGTTCAGCTGGAAAAAAACGATCCGTCAGGATCACTGTTTATATTAATAAGCAATCTGTCCAAAGCTGTTCATAAGATCACCATAAACATAAACAACACAACAAACACAAATTAAATTTACACTCGGCAAATACTAAATGCAAATAGAAATGTAGAGCAATGAAGTCCAGGTAAATTTGTTGCATGTCACAATTAAAAGCCCAATTCATCCACACATGAGAAGGCTGTCATCATTTATTCACCCTCACATCTTTCAGACCTGGAAGATTTACTTTCTTCTGTGGAACATAAAAGAAGATCGGTTTCTGTCCGTATAATGAAAGTCAACGTTTCAAGCTCCAAAAATGACATGCATGTAAAGTCTGTCGTCTGAAACAATATGATCAAATGTTAGGAAATCAGAGTGAACTTTAAGTGTTATTCACTCAAGTCATATATAAACCTGTGTATAAAGAGCTGAAATATGGTGAAACATCAGTAACATCAAACCCTTATTGGTTTCTGTGTGTCACGTGACTTGATGTCATGATGCGAGCACCATTGATTCATATAAAGTGATGGTGATGCTTGGACTGTTGTATCTGTGTGTGGTAGAACCGGATGTGAAACACCTATACGCCGATGCTGAAGTATCACACTCTGATGTGAATGTCAGCACGGTTTTGTCTTATTAGTGTGAGCTGAAGCTGCATGTGAACGAGCTTCAATCACGAGAGCGTTCTGTTTCCCCAGGCTGGATTGAGCTGGAAATATGTCGTCATATTTCCCACTGGCAGTCCATGAGAGCATCTGAAGCTTTACGTCTTTATAGCATGATAATAGTTCAGTTGTTTGCAGCTTTTTCGCGGCACAAGTGCTACATTGGTCTCGCTGTTATTGCACACGCAGCTCTACAGTCAAGAGATCAAACATGCTTATTTATTTGTAGTGTTTATTCTACTGAATCAGTTCATTTTCAAGATCCAGTTCAAAAAACCAATTCACATATTTGAGTGATTTTAAGTATTTTACAGGGTTCTGCAAATGTCAGAGAATTTATAGGCCTGGAAAAGTCATGGAGGTTAATAAAACCGTCAAAAAACAAACAAAAAAAAATTTAAAATATAGTTATCATACATGACTGATTGCAGAAACCTTGCGGAAAGAAGTACACTTTAGCATACTTTTAAAAAACAAAGGAGTACTTCTCACAGAATTTACTTTAAAATAATATTCTAAGTGTGAACTGAATGTAATGTTTTCAGTCACTTAATTGCATGCTAATTGCAATTAAATG
>NW_015784143.1:0-1413 GCF_001515625.1 Sinocyclocheilus rhinocerous | reverse complement strand
GGAAAGAAGAGTTTATTATCCATACATCTTTTTTTTTTTTTTTTTTAGAAAAATCATGTTAAAATATAAGTATCAAATATGCTATAACAGGCTTTTATTCTCTGAATCCCCATTGTATTTAATTATGTTTTGTCCCCCACAATTAAAACTACAGAGCTCTGACCAAAAAACTAAGCATTTTAATATCATCTTACATAATATAAAGACATACTATTGGAATATTTAGAGTGACAAATGATATTTACATGCATTTTATGTAAGTAAAAAGCTATACTGTTATAACAATCTCATTGATTTACATTACAAGCTATCAAAATTGCACTCTACCTTTTGGCCTTATAAATAACAACATCTTCACCAAGTTGCAAATTTTGTTCTCAGGCTGGAGCTTTAAATAAATCTTGGTGTTTTTTCTCCTCAAATGTGAGTTTCATATTCTCACTTCTCATATAAATATTTTGGCTACAGGTTCAATAAACTTCCATTTCAACAGATTTTATTATTTTTTTTTATTTACATGTCAAACTTTAGAGGCTTAAGCATGGTGTAGTAGATGTTGTAACTTTTATAACATTTCATTCAAGTTTACAACCTTTTGTATCACTTTTTAGGTCCTTTGCAGTTCACATAAGAACATATACAAGCATGTAAATGTAAAATACGTTAGACATATCACTGCTTGATTTGCCATGTCAACGAACGCTATCCTCTCTTATAACGGGATAAATCAGCCTGACCCACCTGTTCAGGAGTGGTTGTGTTTAACAAGAGCACCAAACTGCCCTCTTCTGAATACACTCTTAGGAAGTGTAAGAGAATGCGGTCGATCCCGAGCCCTTCAGCTGTGATCAACAGTCCGTCTGTGCTGAACAGACTCAGAAACATCTCCGTCTCATACTCCAGCAGCGGGCTCGCCATCTTCCTCATCGACTGATTCAAATAATGATCACGATTTTAAGTACTGAAATACTGATTCATTGTGTCTGGTTTGCTGAATGATATGAATAAGTTACGTAGTCTTTCAGTTCTACTGCCTTTTATCAGGCCGAACCGAGGAATAGCCCAACTATTTAATGTTTATATGTTGCCGGTAGTGCACACACAAAACATAAGTGAGTAAAACTAAATATTATTTCAAAACGCTTCATATTGCACAAGTTTTACTCGCCTTCGTTAATGTTTCAAAAAGGCGCGTTGAGTCACGTGGTGTCGCGGTGTTTAGAACGTTAATTCAACTCGGCGCCACCTGCTGCACTGGAGGTACAACACCAAAGTCCAAGCTGCACTTTCGTTCAGGTCATTAAAAACGGAGAGTGTAGAAAGTGTAGTATGAAGAGAAACACTACTCCCACATCTAAATTACTGTGATGCGTGGAAGCATATTATCGCCTCAGAAGAGAAAATTATGCTTTG
>NW_015784142.1:0-1412 GCF_001515625.1 Sinocyclocheilus rhinocerous | reverse complement strand
CTAATCCTTCCAAAAGAAGTGTTCTGCGTTCATCCTGCTTGCAGAGTGTAATGACAACTTGGCAACTGCTGCTCGATTAAAAGCCACATAAATGGACATTACAGTATACTCATGATCAGAAAGTTACAGTCAATCTGCTCATCAGCTCTCTCTTACTGCCATTTATTCTTCCGGCCTTGTTCGTTAATTCTATCCTTATGTTACAGTTTTATATATTAGAATCAACCTAATGGTTCAATCAAACTCTCAGTGATCATTTTACATCCGTTTCTGCAGCTTATTTACATCAGAATGGACAATTATTGGGCGGATGTGGCTGGGAAAGATAAAACTCATGGAAAATGAATTATGCAAAGCATTATGGTAATTACTCGGCTTTTAGTATAGCCACTAAAGGCCAAGGCGGAACAGAGGATTTATGATGAGAAACCATTAAAAATGTATTTGCGTATGAAATGTGCCACTAGAGAAAGCAAGAGAAAGTTCTGGGGTCTTTGTGTCGATGTAGCGCATGCTCATGGGAGGTAATTTGAGGAGCGGATATTGGGCCCTGATGTTGATTAGCATGCAGAGTTTATTATTTGTTGTGTAATCTATGATTACCTGTGTAGACAACACACTGTTTGACACTGAAACACAGCAGAGTTTCTAAATGCCACACACAAACCAATTGGGGATTTATACGGTTCATTTGTTACTGCCAGACTGGTTGCAAAGCAGTAGTGTGCGTCCTTACTTTAGCACAATAGAGAGCTGTCAGTGTGGCTTTTTAAAAAAATATATAATTTTTTTTTTTAAATATTCAGAGAACCATTTTGGATGTTAGGGGACCAGGGGGTGAAGCTAAAAAGCTCTGCTGGACCATAATCAATCACTGTGCCTGATTTGTAATGAAACTCAATACATGTGTTTGCTTCTCGGTTTTTCTCCCTCTGTGATTTGTTTTGATTTTTCTATTAGTGGGTTGTAAAGTCAAGTGACATTTGATGCTGCCATAAAAGCATCAGACGGACCAATCTGAGCACTGAAATCACCAGACACTCCTCTTCCATTCTATTCCATTTTAGTACACTCTTTTAACATCAATATTTCACACAATACACAGACAGAGAGTAAGGATTTTGATGTAAAAGATAATTGTGCACCATTTCTGTTTTCTTTATGCTTAAGGTGATATTTTAATTTCAACATAAAATGGCATTCAGTGTTGCACTGGCTTTGATTTAATTCATCTTATCCATTTTGAATGGGTGAAAGTGGGCAGTACGTACAGGGATTACAGGTGGTTGTAGAGACATGGTTGAAAAATGAGAAAGCTTGGTGACCTCAGTCCAAAAGGGATGCTATTTCAGAGACATAGCAAGTTACTACATTTTTTAAAGGGGTCCTATTATGCTCTTTTACAAAGTCTT
>NW_015784141.1:0-1414 GCF_001515625.1 Sinocyclocheilus rhinocerous | reverse complement strand
ATTCGATTTCGATTAATCGCACAGCCCTACATGATACCGGTAATTTAATGGTAATGTTGCAACTTCTCATATCTGGAAAATTGCCAGAACTGTTCACACATGACCTCTGACCTCTAAACATTAATTTACTGGTAATTTACCAGTAATGGCTGTGTGTGAAAGGGGCTATTGTTAAAAAATAATAATAAAATGGTTGAGTCAGTGATTCAAAATTGTTCATGACTTATGTCTAGTTATTTTGAGGAAAAAAAAAATCTAATTTACTATGCTTTCTTATATCAGTATACTGTATGTAAAATGGATACATGTTTAATAAATAAATAATACATGCATCCAAAAAGCTATTTGGCCAATCATGTGGCAGCAACTCAACCTGAGCAGCAGCTATTAGCGATGATTTAGATTAATCTCAGTGAATTTGAATCTTTAATCAGGTCACCATTCAGATTAATGTGTTGATTCGTTCAGTGACTCTTTCTGCATTGTTACACCAGTAGTCTTTTGTGTTATGAGTGCTTTTAACAGATTGGATGAGTCAATGTTTCAGAGTTGTTAATTACTTAAACAAGTCTTGTTATCCTTTATTAAAATTTCTTAAATGTAGTGTACCACACTTTCTGAAATAATATATATTAAAATGTATACATGCATGCAGTGGCGTGCACAGACCTCTGGAGTTGTAGGGGAGAAGTGCAGTGACAAGGACACGCCCCCTGTTCACACCACTGCATGCATGCAAATATCTAACCAGCTAATCATGTGTCAAAGCACAAAAGCATACAGTTAGTGGTCCAGATTAAAAAGAAAAAAAAAATCTGATTCATTTGGCGACACTTTCTGTGGGTTACATTGTTACATCAACAGGTGAAGAAAAATTCAATCAAACTCAATTCAATTTATTTGATTAGCACTCTTCACAATGCATATCATTACATAGCAGCTTTACAGATTTTTTTATTTATTTATTTTTTATGAATCGGTTGAGTAAATGATTCACAGTCATTCATGACTTAAGTCTTGTTATTGTTCATTAAGATCTAAAAATGCCAGAGTTCAAGTCACAGGGCACTAGTGGCGACTGGGACGTACACATGATCAAGTGGTTCAGTTATTGTTCAGACTAAACATCAGATTTGAGACGAAATGTGACCTCTATCTCAGAAACTGCTGATATCTGGGGATTATTCATACACTGGAGTCTCTAGGGATTGCAGAGAATGTTGCGAACAACAGAAAGCATCCAGTGAGCGGCAGTTCTGTGGGCTAAAAAGCCTTGGTAATGAGATAGGTCAGAGGAGAATGGCCAGGCTGCTTCATGCTGACAGAAAGGTGACAGTAAGCAAGCTTAACATGTTATGCAGAAGAGAATCTCTGAATGTACCTTGAATCAAGCCTGAGATGATGAGCTACAACA
>NW_015784140.1:0-1414 GCF_001515625.1 Sinocyclocheilus rhinocerous | reverse complement strand
AAAAATAAAGGTGATGCTGATGGTCAGTACAACATCTCTTACCTGCATAGAAGTGGTAAAACGGCCACCAAACGGCACTGTTGGGGATGTATGTGAGAAGAGACGCCACATATCCTCGATAGAAGCCACGAATGCCATCCACAGCAAATATCTGCCCAATAATGTCTCTCGTCTGGCCGAAAAATACAGAGTGCGTTGCTCCCATTGTGGGTTTCACTTTAAAGCGGGTCAGATGCCCCCCTTGGCCCTGCATCATAAGCTGCTGCGATATGACATCTATGGGAACAGTAATGCTCTGGGCCACCAGTGACGCCGAGCCTCCCGCAACTAATGACTTCAGCGTATTGTCTTTAGAATAGTTGGAGACATATTTCCTTACCAGCTCGTAAGTGGTTATGTACGCCTGCCCTGATATGAGCGTGAACGTGGTCACCATGAAGCCCCTGTAAAGTCCTCTCAGACCCTCAGCTCTCAGAATCTTACGGAAGGCATCGTAGGTCCCAGTGTAGAGAGACTTCCCCTTCTGAACCTGCAGCCTGGTGCGGATCAGAGTGGCCGGGTAGACCGTTGTGCGGATGGCCATGGTCATGAAGACTCCAAACGAGTAGAACTTGCGTTTGTCCAAGTCCTCCCATTCTATGATCTGAATGTTGCGCTTCTGCTGCATGTTTCCTGCCTGTAGTGCCCGGCATTAGTTTCAGACCACCTGGAAAATAGCAGGGGGGGGGGATAACACATATTAATGGGATAGTTGAACCAAAATGACTATTCTATCATCATTTACTCACCCTCATGTTGAAAGTGAAGTGAACCTGTTGAACTTTCTCGCTTGCGTGGAACACAAAAGTAGATGTTAGGCAGCATCTTCTGTGTTCCACTAAAATAAAGTAAGTCATACAGGTTTGGACCAACATGAAGGTGAGTAAATGATGATTGAATTTTCATTTTTTTGAGTGAATTATCCCTTTAATTAACTTAATAATTCAACTGAGCATGTTTAATATGTGATGAGGAATGTGCTACTACAAATGTAAGGAATTTTAAAAATCTACAGTCTATACCCAAGATGTATATATGGGGGTGGGGGGTTAACATGAATTTCGCTATATTTTTATTAAATGTGTAGATCTTAAAACAATTTAGTTATGCATATAAAATGATCATTCAGCCCAGTGACATTGTATGACTTTCTTTCTTCAGCTGAACTCAAAAGAAGATATTTTGAAGAATATTGGTAACGTTAACCAAACAGTTTATGGACAAAAACCACTATGCCATTTCTCAAAATATCGTCTTTTATGTTCCAAAGAAAAAAGAAAGTGGATTGACACGAAGGTGAGTAAATGCTGACAGAATTTTCATTTTGGGGGGGGGGGCATTTTTGTCCCTCGTTTCTGATACAAGCTGTAGTAGT
>NW_015784139.1:0-1411 GCF_001515625.1 Sinocyclocheilus rhinocerous | reverse complement strand
T
The DNA here is from genome assembly GCF_001515625.1 of Sinocyclocheilus rhinocerous. Lineage (NCBI taxonomy): Eukaryota > Metazoa > Chordata > Actinopteri > Cypriniformes > Cyprinidae > Sinocyclocheilus > Sinocyclocheilus rhinocerous. The sequence continues at coordinate 1,410 of NW_015784139.1, read as the reverse complement.
TCAAAATATCTTCTTTTGTGTTCAACAGAAGAAAGAAACACATACAGGTTTGAAACAAGTGAAGGGTGAGTAAATGATGACAATGTTCATTTTTGGGTGAACTATTCCTTTAAATACAAAAAAATCAATCAAACACAATCTCTGGCATACTCACATGTGCAATACTTATAAAGCCAGAGACACACACACATCTAGAGAGGATTAATATTTGACAGCTCTATATCTGTCAGTGGGGGTGGATATGTTTGAAGGGAGAGGTGCGGGTGTGTGTATGTGTGTGGTTATGATAGAAGACTGCATGACTCTGAGGCAGAGAATGTTCCTCTTGGCTCTCCACTGTGCTGCCTAACAGCAGCCACGGGTCACACCAACACGCACAGAAGCACATCACTGCTGCTGCACTGTCAGGGTAAATGCATTCTGTAAATAGGTGTTCTGCTCACGGTGATCTTTTATGCCTTCATCTCTACATGAGAACTACTTTTGAAACGCAATATCTGCCAGCTTATTTCTGGACACCCACACTTTTATACATAGCACTTTACATGGTCCACATGAACTCCATCTATGCAGTCCATCTCTTCATCTCTGAGTTTGAGTTGCTTTAACATGCATCTGCCAACCATCTTCCCATACTTGTATTCAAAGTGCTTATTACAAAAGATAAGCTTAAAGGACTCCCTGTGGATTTCTGTCAAAATAAATGATGGTTTAATATTTGAAAATGAAAAAATAAATAAAATAAAATAGCCATAAATATTAGCACTGCAATTTTACCGTTCTAATTTAAAATCTAATAATAATAATAATAACTTTGATCGATGTACAGTAAAATGTTACAATAGTAATATTTCTTTTATTTAGTAATTTTTATATTTTTATTTAGTAATGGTAGCAGTAATTATAATTATTGTTGTTATTATTTTTATATAGCGATATAAATTCCAGAATTTTGGCCAAATTGCACAGCCTTACAAACCAGCACAGCAAAGCAGGATGTTTTTTAACGCATTTATCAGGAACATTTAACATATTTTTTTCCCTCCAAATTATGAACGCACATTTTTCATTAAAATGAAATGTTTTTTTTACAAAAATATTAGTTTTTTAATTAGCAAGTTGAGTTGTTTTTATGATTTAAACAATTATTTTTCCTTTGCAGGCTTATAACTTTTACTATTAAAAACAAAAGTTCTTCTTTTACCCAGTATTCTTTTCCTCTTTTATGTATGGATACAGCCTAGTTGAAGATCTTGCAATGCAAATGTTGCTGCTGAGTGGTTACAACAGTCCAGGATTTGTTTAAAAATAATTTTAAGCCCAGAAAGTGAACTCCTGACCCTTGTGATTAACCACACCCATTGTGACCACTGAACCATGAGCAACCTGACAAAGAGCATCTGGCACAAT
>NW_015784138.1:0-1409 GCF_001515625.1 Sinocyclocheilus rhinocerous | reverse complement strand
AATTTTTGTGTGAACTATCCCTGTAAGAACTAATTTTAAGAAACTTTTTCTGTTTTCATTTTCATGCGATTACATATACTATAAGCCAACAAGACTGTAACGTTAAAAAAGTGCTTATTCAGTTGCTTATGGCCAGCAGGAGCCCCTCAAATCTTGCCCCCCAAGCATTTGTGCGCTGGTAAACACCTCTAAATGAAAGGACTGTGGTGTGTGGGTGTGCTGCTTGAGGCTGAGACTGATTTGACATATGTTATTAAATATAAGCATGGCAAACATTACATCATAAATTCAGTTTATTCTCAACTTGTTTACTTCAACCCCATGCTGCCCTTTTAAACTGTAGCTACATAAAAACAATTTAATGTCCATGTTTGTCCCGTTGTTTCTCAGGGTCTCCGCTCTGGGGACACCCGACGCTCTGCTTCACTAATGAAGGGCTGTCGTCTCCACTCACCACCCTTCCTTCACAAGCTCTACAAACTGAAGCCATCAAGCTCTTTAAGGTTAAACTCTTCATTCAATACACATTTCATTCTCCGAAACAGGGAGAAACACTCCTTTTCTCTTTTTTGCAGACATGTCAGCTCTTCATTAACGTGGCCATTGACACTCCAGCCATAGATTATCACGTGACTCTTGCCCAGTGTGCTCTACAAGTGTGTCTCACCCATCCAGAGCTGCAGAACGAGATCTACTGCCAGCTTATCAAACAGACACGGAAGAGGCAGCCGTACGGACCGCCGGGACCCCTGCAGGTCAGATCTGAACACACACCACTAGAGGGAGGGATTGCTTTTGTTTTGTGTTTCTCCTCATCCTGGGAGTGAAGCCACAAGGGGATGTCTTGACTTGTTTCCATGTTCTGTGACAGGGATGGCAGTTCCTGGCTCTGTGTGTCGGCCTTTTCCTGCCCACACCCCCTATTCTGTGGTATTTGCAGTTTCATCTCAAAAGGCATGGAGATTCCAGGTAAATCGAAGTCTTAGGAGTCCTGGAAGCACATCCCACAGTTGCTTAGTCTCTGCTTTTTTTCCCAGGACGGAAGAGGGAAAGTATGCCATTTACTGTCAGCGCTCACTGGAGCGGACACAGCAGAAGGGGGATCGGCAAGCACGATCGTCACGAATGGAGATCCTATCAATCTTACTCAGGAACCCTTATCATCACTCTCTGCCTTTCAGCGTCCCTGTACACTTCCTTAACAACACCTACCAGGTCCACAGCCTCATGATGAAAGAACAGTTCATTTAAAAAAGCAATCTGTCCTTATTTACTCATCCTGATGTTCTTCTACATCTTCATGCAGCTCTTTTTAATATTATGGAGCAAAAAGACAAAAAAAACGCTATGAAAGCATTATAAAAGTAGTTTTAAAGGGGTCCTATTATGCTTTTTCACTTTTTCAACTT
>NW_015784137.1:0-1413 GCF_001515625.1 Sinocyclocheilus rhinocerous | reverse complement strand
GAGAGAGAGAGAATCCAAAGAAATAAGCTGAGTGCCAGATGTAATCACATCACAAGGAGATAAAGGGAACATTGTGAGCTTGGGATCATTCCTTTATTCTTAACACATTTCACAAAAAAACACACATTCAAACCCGAAAAATGTTTAAGATTTGATTTCATTTGCTACCAGCGTTGTGCTCATGTCAGAGGGTCTCCCTTTATGTGTTTTTAGAAATAAAAAAATAAATGTAGAGAAAACACAATGTAGAAAGTGCATGAAAATAAAAACTTTCATAGTGAATGAAGATTCTCTCATTCGTACCAATAATCACTTGAATCAGTGGACCTCAAAACAACAGATTAATATAGACAATAAGGTAACTGTATCTGTCATCTCTGTTGTCAATTAGGATGTTTTGTCTCGTGAATATGCAAATGTATGAAATGTTAAGGGTGCTAAATGGAATAGAATTATATTAAACATTATGGCCACCTTCAGGGCCTCATGCATTCTGGCTAAAATCCACTGCCTGTAAACGTGATCATCATGGACAGCAACCCATGTCATGCATTTCTCAAGTGCCTATGATATTAACAAAATAAAATTTCGAACATTTTTTTATTATTATTATTAGCATTTTTTTCTTTACAAATTCTGAATGAGTGTGAATCTTTTTTACTTCACATGGTGCCCATCACTATGGAAGGCCATTTCTGCCACGGAATAAATACAATTGCAGAATTGCAAGATGTAAACTCAGAATTACGAGATATAAACTTGTAATTCTTAGAAAAAAGTCAGAATTGCAAGAAATAAACTCTGAATTCTGACTTTCTTTTTCTGAGTTTGTATATTACAATCATAACTTTTTTCTTAGAATTCCGAGTTTATATCTCACAATTTTTTTTGTTTCCGCCATGAAATAAAATAAGATAATTGTTGCATTTTTTTTTTTTTACAATTCTGTTTTTTTTCCCCTCACAATTGTGAGTTTATATCTTGCAACTCAGTCTTTTCTTCTCAGAATTGTGAGTTTATTGAAACAAGCTTCCATACTTTGTGGATTAAACTGCTTCATTCACAAATATCTACAAACACATCAAACAGATTAAACAAGAACATTTAAGGCACAGTATGGTAGTTTTCGCAAGAGACAAGCAATATGTGAATTCGCTGTCCCTTTTGATCTGTGGTGTTGCGGAATCCAGAAGTACAAAAAAGTACCTAAAAATTCAAAAACATTGACCATTGATATTCCGGTTCGTATAACTGATCTATAAGGCCGCTGGAAACCAGTTACTTCCTTTGTTTCCACAGCAAGTGTTCAGTTGTTATTTTCCTCTCACGTGAGCCCTGGTGAGAGGCCCATGGTGTCCAGTACCTATAGTGTCTGAAATCCATCGCTGTGAAACCTTCCCTCCTCTAACCCTC
>NW_015784136.1:0-1398 GCF_001515625.1 Sinocyclocheilus rhinocerous | reverse complement strand
TTCATGTTTGTGTGAACTTGACCCTCTGATTCATTCAAGTGACTAAAAAACACAAATCTATTTTTTTCCACACAACTTTTTTTCAGCAATGAAAGCCTGCAACTGAAATGGCTTCGAAAACTTGCTGAAAGCAACATGTAAGCAAACGAGAGCAGTATCATTTTCATACAGACTGATTTAATGATTGAAATATTGTCGACATGAGGTCACTCTCCTTGCGTGTGCGTTTGAGTGTGTATAAAGGATTTGGTGAAGTGACTACTAGAGCCAGAGGGATATTTGTGGGCTTTCGACGTTTGTTTTGGGAAATCCAACACCTCTGGAATCCCAAAGCGACCGTTCTGTTCATTGTTTGGCTACCTGCACAGGTACTGAGGTCAGTGATGCGTGCTTCAAGCCAACACCTCCGCTCTGAAGTCATGCGTCCATTATGCACTCCGTCAACTCCCGCTCCGTCTGCTCATCCCCAGATCTGCGTCTCAGCTTCAGTGCGGGGAAAAACAGCAGAGCTCGGAACAATAAGAACGCCACTCAAACCAAACTCCTGCTGGAGGGAGTATATGTGTGTGTGTGATACTTTAAAGTATGGAAAGACTGTGGTGTCATCTAACCGTAGGGCCAAGACTGTTTTCAAGAGGTTTTTCCACAAATAATGTGTGCATGATATTTTACTGGACGCCCCCTCCTCTCCCCTCATATGCTTTATTCTGTTATTCTATTCATTTTTCACTTACATAATGAAAAAAACAAAAACTCATTTTCAAGAGCTTTTACAGCGGGGCACCGTAATGGACTGGAATAGCGAGAATAAGAGAAAGAAACCTTGCCAAAAAAGAAACCTTGTTTTTTTTTTAAGAGAAGATAAAATATGTGAGTGATTGAAAAATACAGAGAAATAGACTGTCAGAAGACTTGTCTTTCTCATAAGCAATTTATTTGTTACATGTCAGGAGAGTATTTAGATGTTTGGTGTGGGATACTAGCCTAAAATAACCTTTAAAAAATTACTTATTCTTTTTTATTTATACAATGATACATATTTCAGTACTTCATATTGGTTTATATTTCAGTAGTTTTGGTTCATTCAAATAATTAGAATTATTGTATTTTTGAGTTGAATTGAAGATTTGCACTAACATTCAATAATATTAATATCAGTTAATATCAGTAATATTTGCTTGTAAAATAAATGAATACTTTCATTCAGCAAGAATGCAATAAATTGATCAGTAGTGACAGTAAAGACACATGGATAATGCGAGAAAAGATTTCTATTTCAATTAAATGCTGAACAAAAATATTATGCAGCACAACTGTTTTCAACATAGAAACGTTGGTGGAGCAGCAAATAAATATATTAGAATGATTTCTGAAGGATCATGTGACACTGAGGACTGG
>NW_015784135.1:0-1413 GCF_001515625.1 Sinocyclocheilus rhinocerous | reverse complement strand
ATACTAATAGCACACTTGAATAAACTTCTTTTTCGTAAGGGATCTTTGTAGTCATTATGTTAGCATAAGTAGGCTCATGTAGTTTTCTTTTAATTCTAGTGAAATTAAAATCGGTCACCATAAGTGGTCCACCATATTTGTTAATCAGACAACATTGACCACATGTCAGAGCAGAGTACTGAATACCCTGCATTATACCCAGTCTTGAGAGAGAACAAAAGCTAAAAACCCTGAACGCTATTTTTGACTGGGCTGTTTATTGCCTCCTGGGTAATCGGTAGATGAGGTTTCAGTCGGTTCTCATCCTTCTGTTATCCCATTAAATTCTTATCCAAAACACACTTTAACACTACTGATGAAATCAGACACCCTCACCATGCCACATGCCTTCTTGTGATGAAAGAAATCATAGAGGCTTTCAAAAGGGAAGGTGACTAAAAACTATTCATAAATCAATTTAAGCAGACAAAAATACTGAGTCAGGATTCATCAGGTACGTTTTATGTATTTAGTTTGATTGATCTTTTATCTAGCTTTTAACAACTATCTGTAAAATTCACTTTTATACACAGTATTCACTAAATATACACAGTATATATATATATATATAGATATATATATAGATATATATTACTTATGTTTATATTGTACGATGTATCCAGGTAAGAGAGTGCCATGTCATCTTGGGTCTGTGAAACCTCTCTGTCCACCTCTGTCAGATAGATGCTACAGGTCACAGAACATCTCAAATGGCAAACATACATCGGAGTCCACACAGGTGTGTCACTGTTCAGTATAAAGCCTGCATGAGCCATGGCATTTCTATATTTTTATTTAATTTGATGTAAACCATGAATTCTGCAGTATGTGTTCTAGTTTTATTCATCCCCTTTCAGGTAGCTGCAATTCAGAGTCAAAAATATGATCACCTTTGCATGCACAGCAGCAAACATTTCATGTTTAAGATCCACTAAATTTAAGCATGGCAAGCACTTTTCTCACTGACAGAGTGTTTCTCTGGACCACTGCTCGCTGAAGAACTTGGAACAGAAGATTTCATTCTCACAAACTTTTCCCTGCATACTCTGAAGCATATAAATTCTTCCTTATGTTTGATGACTTATAGATGTGTTTTCTGCTTTCTCAGCAGGTTAAATAAATCTACATAAAGCGACGTGAAGCCGTTCATTTTGCTCCTCGCAGCGCTGCTTACTCAATGCTGTTCTCCAGCTGGGTTTTGATGGCATCCTTCTGGAGGGATGATCTTGGTGTAAAATCCATTATAAAAGACCCAGACTACGCCAAGAATCAATCTATCCCATACATGTTAATTTAATAATAACAAAATGAGACAAATAAAGTATGTCTACTAGAACACTGCATGCTTTCAATTAAATTGCTTGCACACAGAAT
>NW_015784134.1:0-1413 GCF_001515625.1 Sinocyclocheilus rhinocerous | reverse complement strand
TAGTTTCTACAGTTTCACGCCGCCATGTTTGCACTTTCGTCTCATTCACGGGAGGAAACCATGTGAGCATTTAAATAACCAATAATGTTTGGAAGTTGTGTTCAAATTGCCCGGAAGATGGGGCTGTTAGGCGGCTCGCTCTTCCTGTTTTATTATTAGTAAAAAAATAAAATAATAATAAAAAAATAAAATAGCTCTCGAAAAGCTGATTCAGTATTGGTAGTACATTTTCATGATTTAATTTTAATTCTATGCGTTGTTTTTATTTGCTTATTTAGTTTTAACAGCTTGTTGATTCTATAGGGACAGTAAGTAGAAGCCTTGCAAAAAATAATAATGTAAATCATATTTTTCTTAATAACTAAAAAACATTTTAAAGAACCTTACAAAAGACTAATAATTTTTAGTGTACAAAGACGTTTTGAAGAGTTGACCTTGGGTACTGAGTGTTTTATTTTCCTCAAAATAAATTTGAAACTCTTTTTTTAAAAAAATTAATAATACAAATGTAATAATACAAATTTAAGGTGTTTTCTTTTATTTCTTTAAGAGTTTAAAGGTCAGTCTTGCAAAACACAATATACAATTCTTGGCCAGCAAGTAGAAACCTTGCAAAACAATAAAACTATCAGTATAATATATACCACTTAAAATAAATAATAAAATGATATATAAATTTTTTTTTTCATTTTAAAAATCATAAAGGTCCTTAAATATCTTACAAGGCCGAACTGAAAATTCTAATATAAAACCTCAAAAACTTCAATGGTTTATGGACATATTTTGTTTTACATGCCAACATTAGTATATTATGTCCATATATAACACTTAATATGACTTTTTATACTTTTCACAAATTTAGGGGGCTCTCAAAGTGTTTTGAGGACAATACTAAAAAATACAATTTACAATACTTTTTTTAAATGTTGTTCATTGTTTGTGGATTATTTTTTTTTTGGATTGAAATAATTCATAGATTTAAAACATGTTGATCTTCTGATATTTTGGGTGTTTTTCAACCTTTGTCAAAAAGCAGAGGTCAGAACTCTCTGCCTTTGACCTTACCAGTATGGCTTCAGCAATGTCATTTTGACGTGTCATTGGAGGAAACTATTTTTAACGCGTCACTTCCTGAATGTGAGTAAGGGACAGGTCACGTGACGGGGCTTCGGCGCTCTCCTTCTCCGACTACTTTTGAATTTAAAATATAATTAAACACCTCGATACATATGGACGGACTCCGGGGCTTTCTGAAAGATGGTTGTAGGTCGGCTCTCGACAGATGCTCCGCGACGTGTCATCCGCGTCGCGTCTGGAACATTTCCGAACGCAAAATCGACTGTTTTGTGGGCTGCAGCGTCACGTGATCCGCACGCGCCTCGGGTAAAGATGGCGCCCGGCGGTTAGAAAACA
>NW_015784133.1:0-1413 GCF_001515625.1 Sinocyclocheilus rhinocerous | reverse complement strand
AAATGAGGATAAATGGCCAATAAAATCTGTGTCCTTGGCCATCTGTTAAGCCATCAATTCTCCCTTAGATTGCCACTGTGGTGGTGCAGGAGCTGTGTGACACATCCAGAACTTGTCGCAGGCTTTGTTGAATCATTTCTCTAAGCCTCATTTGGAACAAGCAGGGTGGAGAAACAGCATTTAGAGTGTGGTTTTTGATACCAAGCACACAAATGCTCTGCAGTATATGAATAATACTTCATTTTCATCAAATTCTAAGACAACTTTGCATGTAAGGCAATCCCAAAAGGTATTTTTAAAGAGTTTAGTGTAAAAAAAAAATAAAAATCAAGATGGCAGAGAAATAGGGGGGAAATTTGATTAAAAAAAAAAATAAAAAAAAACCTCTGTATTCAGTCTGACCTACTTCAGAAGGATACGCAGAGCGTTGATACCTATTTAGAGCATTTCCAGTTCAATCTCTTACAAGGATCTATCTCGATTTGGGCACTGCCAACCAAGAAGGTTTTCATAACTGCAGTCTATCTTCTTTCTGACCCTTATGAAACAAGTTGTTTTGCTGATGTGCCTTTAAAAATGTAAACACTCTCTTAACATGTAAAGTGAATTGACAAGAGCACTTTGCTGTATTCACATATGAGTTGTGGTTTTGCTGTCAGAATCAATATAGTCTGCACTTCCTTTAATAACAGCTACTGCAAAGCCTGCATTACATTCATAAAACAGATTCACAAAACAATCCACGCTGAAATGTGCTGAACAAAGGGACACCCTTTCTTAATGTTGGGATAGGGTTGGCCAATTAGAGTTATAACGGAATGCATTTGTAACAAAGTATAAATTGTGTCAGTATTTCTCACTTAAATGTATGCTTAATTTATAATTTAGTGTATCTTTAAGTGTTACAGTACAACTGTATACTTGACATAGTTGCAACCAAAGCGCTCAATGTTTTCAATAATTAATTGTGGAAAATATGTTTGTTTGTTTTTTTGTTAGTAGACAGATGAAGGTTCAGAATGAATGAATGAATGAATGAATAATAGCATTCCTGTGGCTTGAACATTAGAGCATTTTGCTAGCAATAGGTTCGTTCCTGTTGCTTTGGGTAAAACCGTCTACCAAATGCATAAATGTACATTTTTATTCTGGTCAGTATTTGTGCAGTAAAGCAATAAAAATAACAGTAAACTATTACACTGTTACTTGATCTACCCTACTCCAAAATAATATGCAGGTGCTACACACAGCCACAAACAGCACAATGTTTGGAAATATTTATTTATTTATTTATTTTACATTTCACATGTAGTTTCAATAGATATTCTGGTAGAAGTTATGAGTTTTTAAAGTTACAATATTTTTTCACAGTGCATCAAAGTCTTTTGTCTCCAAAAATCAAGGAAATAATTT
>NW_015784132.1:0-1413 GCF_001515625.1 Sinocyclocheilus rhinocerous | reverse complement strand
ATAATATTTTACTATTTTTAGTGTATTTTTGATCAAATAAATTCAGCCTCCGTGAGCAGACTTCGCAGAAATGTTAAAATATTTTACCATTTTGAACAGTAATGTACATTTGCACTTATTTTTCCAAAGCAACTTACAACTGAGGAACAACAAAAGCAGTACAGGCTTGAAAAAGAAGTGAAATCTCTATAAACAAAGCAAAGTTTGATACTTTTATGGTGCTTTTTGTCATTTTTTTGTGCTCAACAGCATCTCACTGAATGGAAAAGAGCATCCTGGTCAGTTTTTCCTTTCGGGTTCCAAAGAAGTAAAAGTCAAACAGGTTTGAAATGACATGAGGGCGAGGAAAGCAATGACAGAACTTTAATTTTTGAGAGAAAGTTGTTATTTAAGCTGTATTTTAGGTTGTTATTCACCTGAAAGACTTGTTTTCAAAAGTGCAAAACTTTTGATATTTATTTGTTTTTTAAGCTTTCAAATTCATTTTTGGAGCTTGAATGGTGACAAGATTGTTTCTCTTTCTGAGTTCTTGGTCAGGTCTCATGTGTTTCTTGCTTTGCTCTTCTCTGCAGTGTTTTTTGCCGTCAGACATAAATTATCCTCCGCAGTGATTCATATTTCTGGCGGTGGAATCAGAGCGTGCAGCCCCTCGCATTCCCCCGGACGGCCCATTTTTCAGCAGCGGGCCTCACGCTGGGCGTTTGATGGAGCTTGCAGCCAGTGTGTGAGCGGGCCTGACCTACTCACAGCTTCCCGAGAGCTCACCCCAATCGCATGTAATCACAGCAAACGAGCGCTGACAGTGCCAATGCCGCAGTCACATCACTGCCGCCCCACTGAACTCCCAGCAGCCCACACTATTGTTCCTGCTCTCACTTTCTCTTTGTTTTTAGCCCATCCACAAACATCCATTCACACACACACACACAAACTCCCACCTTCACAGCGCCACGGCTGGAGAAAGAGGAAAGTGTGGAGCGTCGGAGGGAATGTGGGGTAATTGATCTCTGAGTGAAGGCCTCATCAGTTCATCTTTGAGTTGAGATTAGGGTTACACTCATCAGTGTAGGAATAACACTAATAACACTATTTATGGCATATTTATATTTATGTTTACTGAAAGAAATCTGAATGTTGCCTTGCAGGTGTTTGACAAGTTGTTATATGGTTGCTAGGGTTTCATTGGTGGTTGCTAAGGGCATTATACAGTTTCCTGAGTAGAAATTGAATGCAATTTTATGACTGATACCAACACTGATTATTTTAATATTGTCTTCAAGTGTAAATTTAATTATCGTTTTTTTTTTAATGATTGTTTTATTTATACTATTTGGCACAATGATAAAGATTAAAATTTATTAATTATCTAACTTGAATTGATTACACCAATACATGCTATGTGTTTTAGTATTT
>NW_015784131.1:0-1412 GCF_001515625.1 Sinocyclocheilus rhinocerous | reverse complement strand
AATGTTACACCTATCCGTAACAGGTCTCTGTAGAAAACAACAAGAGGAAAAATCGTATTGCCACTGTTATACAATAAATAACGCAGTGGTTTCTAAAAGAAAGGACAGAATTGATGTTATTGAAGCGATTAAATCCCATGGGAATGTAGCCAGGTGAGCAAATCCGTTAGCAAATTGTCACTAGGTTGAGCAAATAGAACAACCCCACCCTTTAGCTACTGAACTGAGACAAGTTTGTGGTGCAAAGCCAGTTCTCCAACTGGAGATAGGTCAAGCGCTGGTCAATGATTTGCAAGGGTTTGCACCTAAGGCTACCAGATGTCAGATTTCACGTGAAGAAAGTGCTATTAGTGTAACCACAGACGTGACTTGGAATAATATTTCACTGCACAACAGACAGTCATTATACTTTAGAATGAGTGTGGTGTAAAGATTACCACGGGCTTTATGATAAAAATGCTTCCTGTTGTTTCAATGGCTGAGGTAACCTAATCCCTTCATGAGGTTTTAGTTTACACAGCAACACGTGTAGCTAAAAGCTAGTGCAGACTCTTGTCGTTTACTTTTTTTTTTTTCACCTTCCGATAAGCAAAGAGGACGTTGTCAGGGAGCAAGCGCCCCATGGCGGCCCCCGGTCTGTCTGCCCTTCTCATGTCTACAATCGCACGACATTAGCAGAGTAATTTCACACAATGTAAAAGTGTTTTCTCTCTTTTTCCTCTGTTGGTCTCATCAAGCCAACAATGTTGGATAAAATGATAATAAATGGAGCCCATTAGGAGAATTACTAGTCATTAAGAGCACGAGAAAACCACCAACTGGTCCACCTGACAAGTTGCCAAATTGAAACAAATTACCCCTGCCTCCATCCTTTATTACACTTTAATGGGCGTGATGAATTTATATATTTTTTTCTTTATTCGTTTATTTGATCCCAACCGCTCTCTTCACATCCGTCTAGACATTTAACATTGCGACAAATCATGGATTTCTTTTCTAGAATGTGACCTTTGTAAGATACTTTGTTCATGACATTTTCTGAGGATGAAATGTTGCAATAAATTAAAGCGAGATGAGGGGAATAATCACATGCTCAAAAACTCTATCACTAACCCCGTTCTGATCACTAAAATATTGAATTTCCTTATTGTATCTTTAATTCCCTGTTAAAATTCTGTTTTAGGTTGCTTGGTCCGAACCAGAGTTCGATTCTACACAATTGGTCCACACCACAAGCATCATTATGAAACTACCCTTACTTATTTTTTTCTTCAGAACAATTAGAAGGTGCACAAGTGCACAGTGCCTTGAATTCGAACTAATGTGAGACCACCAAAACAAAGACGAGCAATCCAACAAATGAATCGGACACTCACTCTGCAGTCATCTGGGCCACCAAGTCAAAAGAAGCA